>NW_021320032.1:358513-378942 GCF_001605985.2 Dendrobium catenatum | reverse complement strand
GGTATAATTTATGTGCTAATGTTAGTCTTTGGGTTAATTTTATGATTTCTAAGTATTGTAATGGAAAGCATCCTACTAATTGTTTTTCTAAACAAGGTGACTAGAGTTTGGTAAAGGCTTTGCATGATTAAATGGGAGGTTAAGTCCTTCATCTCTTGGGGCCTTGGAGATGATAATATTTTCCTTTGGAAGGATCATTGGTTAGGTAAAAATTCTATTGACTATATGTTGAACTCTTCTTCTATTAAGGTCAATACCTTTTTTAATAATAATTTATAGGACTATAATAAGCTTGCCAATGAGGTCCCTGAATGTATCCTCCATATTAATAATGCTTCTAGAGATACTTTGTTGTGTGATCTTTCCAAAGATGGTGGTTTTCATTTAAAGAGTGCTTGGCATACCTTCAGAGAAAAAAGAAATAAAGATAACATCTTCCATAATATTTGGCATAAAAACATTCCTTCTACTATTTCTATTTTTGTTTGGAGAGTTCTGCATAGATTTATTCCTACGGATGATAATCTTATTAAGAAAGGGTGTAACTTGGCCTTTAAATGCAAATGTTATTTTCATAAGGAGAGTATGCACCATGTTTTTTTATCTGGGCCTGTTGATGTTAGAACTTGGGTCTATTTTGATGATTTGTTTCAACTGAATTGTTTTAACTCTCATTTGTCTCTTAAATCCATGCTTAAGTTCCATGGTTTATTAACTGCAAAGGTCGCATTCGTAACCTTATTCCTTCTCTCATTTTATGGTTTCTGTGGCTGGAAAGGAATCAATCCCTTTTCAATAATGTGAAAATGAACCATCAGAATGTTATTCAGAAAGTGAAGGATAAGGTTTTAGCTATGCTGGCTATTAATTTGATTTCTGTTAAGAAGTTTAAAAATTATTACTTTGTTTGTAATTCATTAGGTTTGAAGTTGGAGGGTGTTGCTGCCATTTCTAATGTTATCTACTGGCATAAACCTCCCATAAATTTCTTTAAGCTTAATGTGGATGGAACTAGTACTGAATTACTTGGTGGTTATGGTGTTGTGATTAGAGATAGTAATGGTGGCCTCATTGCTACTTTTGTGGGTCCTTTTTAGGGTAACTATTATACTATTGTTCTTAAGGCCATTTTGTATGGTCTTCAACTGTTCATATCTCTTAACGTTTCTAATTTGCATATTGAGGTAAATTCTGACTTGGATTTTCACCTCTTTCAAGCTGATGATGAGATGTGTTGTTCCCCGAACCTCTTCTATATGGTTAGAGAAATTAAAAATCTGATGTTGTTCCTTAACTATTCTTTTCACTATATTACTAAGGATGGTAATGCTTGTGCCTCTTGGTTGGAGATGTGGGGTTGTAGTTAGACTTATATTACTGATTTTATTTGGGACACTAGCCCTGCCCATCTTCGTGGATTACTTAATCTTAATGCTTATGGTTTCCCCTATGTTAGATCTTAACTTCTCTTGGTTAGTCTTTGGGTTTTTTTTTTTTTTTGCATTTGTTTTTCTATTAGTTGGTCCCTAGTTTTTCTCTGGGTTTATTGCTTTAGCTTACTATTTTTCTGGGTTGTTCTGCTTTGTTCCCATAATTCTTGGAATTTGCATTATGTTGGATGGAATTTCTATGGTGAGGAGCTCATTTACATTTTAATTTGGCCTTCTGTAACTACTATTGTTATTATAATTGGTCGTTGGTCCTTCCCCTGCTGGGGGATTATAAATTGGAAGATTGTTTTTCTGTCTCTGTCTGAGTTTTTCATTCTATTCTTGTGTTCTCCTTGCTGGTTTCTCATGGTCTAGGACTCTCGGTGATGGTCCTATGAGTGCTTTTGGTTATATGTGTTCTGTTGTGCCCAGTTTTTGGATCTCCCCTTCTTAACTGCTTTTCTTTGGACTCTCTTTATTTCTGTTTAGCTGATTCAGTCAGATTTGTTCATTGCTTCTGCTGTTTGTTTGGTTATGGATATGAGAAATAACTGTAATGCTATTTTTGCTGAGAGCATTTCCCTTTGGTGCTCTCCCTCCCTCAGGTTGCTTCTTTGGTTGGCTGGGAGTGTTTCTGTCCATTTGGTTGGGGTTCTGGTTTCTTTAGACTATCTCTTCTATGGGAAGTTGGGGGAGCTATTTCCTCAGTTTACTTGCTGTAATGACTTTAATTGTCCTTGTGGTAATTCGGTGGAGGGTATTTCCTTTGCTCTTCATAGTTGGAAGTTGTGTCAGTTGACCTTGGGAGGTCCGTTAAGGTGTTGCTGTGTTTTTGGGTTGGATGACTCCTTATACCTATATTGGATTTCTATTAATTATGCTTCCTTCTTATGCTGGGGTCATTTAAAGCATTGGATGGTTTATGCTCCTGAGGGTTGGATCGAGTGGCATGTGGATATTCTTGATGAAGCTAATTATATTATTTTTCTGAGCTCTTATAATCTATATCCATGGTTTAACATTGAGTGGAGATTTAATAATTTATGCTTAAGTGGTTTTGCTCATCCTTTTTATCTCTCTAATTTAACTTTCTTCATTTCTATTTCTTATATAATTTTTTGTTATAATCTTCTCTTTTATAGCATTTTTTTTGCAGGTCATTTGGTTTAAAGTTGTTTTTAACCCTTTTTGTAGAAAGCTTGAGCTTGATTTCTCCATCTACAGCTTTCTTTTTTGGATGCTTCCCTGTAGCATCTATAGATTGTTCCTAGGTTCTTTTGTAATTTTGATTAGTGGAGAATTTTTGCTCATAGATCTATTCTTTTTCTTTTTTGTAGCTCGTTAGAGCATAGTGAGTGTTTTTAATTATTAATGCGCAAGCTCCTCTACGGGTTTTAACCTATATATATATATATATATATTAATTTAAATAGGATTTGATTGAGCAAATCCCAATTGATTGAACAAAGTTTGTGATACATGGCAAAACTCATGATTGAATAAAGATCATGATTGCATTGAGAAATGTGATCAAGTAGAGATCATGATCATGACAACTATGTGATCAAATAGATATTATGATTAAAATAAATTGCATATAGTCAAATGAAAATCATGATTTTGGAGAACAGGCACGATCAAATGTATATTGTAATCATAGTAAGATGTACATGATTAAACACATATCATGAATGCAACATGTCATGTGATCGAACAAAGATTTTGATTGTGAAATGACATAAATAATTGAATGGATACCATGTTTATGACAAGAAACGTGATGCAATAAAGATCATGATCTTGATAATGAATACATGATCAAATAGAGATTATGATAATAAAGAGAAATGTTATCATATGAGCATAACAATCATGGTGAGAAGAGAATGTGAGAAAATAAAACCACATAGATTCAGTGTGCTCTTGTATTTGTGATCGAATGCTACATTGAGAATAATGTACCATCTCGAAAGATGAATTTGGTATTCATTGTTGATTCAATAAAAGAGTAGGATTTTGGAAATATCATTTTTATACTCAAACACAATCAAAAGGATAAAATATTGTCCCAAAGGACGAACATGATATCCTATGATGTGTTTGGAAAAAAAGAGGTGTTGAAAGTTTTGTCATTCCCATAATCAAATGCAATAGTGAGAATATTATATCATATCGATAGATGAAGAAAGTATTTTATGAAGGATTTGAAGGCAAGAATGGGTATGATCAGATATGGCAAAAAAATATTGTATCATCTCAAAAGATGATAACGACATTCTACGAAAGTATTAGAAAATTAAATGGATTTTAGAAAGACAGTCTACATTCCTAGATATCTTATCCCTATCTTAAAAGAATAAGATAAAGTTTATTTTATTCATAAGTTACAGGTCTCCCATAAAGGCAAGTACATATGTTTAATTACAACCCAAGAGAGGTAATCTCTTGAGAATATTCTTGATTAAAATAATGACAAATACTTTTTTTAGATTTTAAAGTTCAAAATAAGGATTCGAAGATTGTGGTCTTCTCGAAAGAGATTGGCTCAAGGTTGACCAATTTTTTCTGGAGTCAAAGGAGGAAGAGTAAGGAGCGCTAAGATTTTGAGACCACTCAGAAGAGCTCCAGGCTATCCTATAAGCAGGCTTTAGTGTTTTAGAATAAAATTTACTTTATTTAACTTGACATTTTATTAAAATGTTTAGACTTATATTATTTATCAAAAAATTAAAACAATGCCTAAGAGGTGATACCTTATGACTTGCAAAATCAACCATAGAACATATAGCTAAAGTGTGTCACTACAAAGTTGTAACTCCAATCTAGTTTAATGGAATATAGTGGAAGTTATGTCTCTAACACCTCCGAGGGTTTGATAAAACCCATCTTTTCTGAATTTATAATCTTGGTTGGATATGACTGTCTGGTAAATTCTACCAAACACTTTAAAACCATGATGTCTGTTCCAATAAAATTTAAGATGGGTGGGTTGTCATTTTAATTAGAATTTTGGGGCCAACATCTAAAAAGTCATAATAGCCCCAGACTATAAATGGTAGATCTTACTTCTAGTCCTAAATGAAATTAAGATTTTTGCTTTGATGAGTTGTTAATGGATGTGTTATTATGCCATTTATACACTCCTAATTATTTATCATTCTATGTTATTTAAGAAATTTATAATGTTTTTTTAAGGAGAAGAATTTTTTTGAAGATTAATGAGAACTAATCTATAGGCAACCCTAAGAAACAATGCAAATGTCTATCACACACTAGTTACATTTCGAGTAAAATCAAGAAGTTCAAATGTGCAAATAACAGGATTTGATGTGTTGGTCAATATTCTGGTATCAGTTGTTTATTGCATAAGGGATTTGATTTTCATTTCTTATTAAAAGTTATAATCATGTGCCCTTTATTTTATTTTTTGAGGTTAAAGTTTGCAATTAGAGATTTAATATTTACGCTAGAGAATAAAATAAAGTACAACATAATACTTGAAAAGTAAATTGAATATAAGTAAACAACACATAAGAACATGTGATAACGATTCAAAAGAAATAAGCAGATAAACCACCTAACCTAAGAGTTAGAGGATGGTGGCCTATATATAACTTCTAGTTTTTGTTAGATCATGCGGCTCGTCAACCCTATTTTTAATTTGGTGTTTTAATTTTTAAATTTAGATATGCTTAACTTTACTAAATGGTGGTTTTAGTTAAAGTACTAATGTTTCAATTTTTTTTTATTTGGCTTTAAGTGACATATAAAGGAAATTTTACTTTTTAATTTTACTTTTTGAATTTTAATATATTTAAAGTTTTAATAAAGTTATGTTAAACAAGATCCAAACTTCAATCAAAATAACTTGAATGCAATAATGTTGATAATTAATACAAGAATAATATAGTTAATAAATATGTCAATTGCAGGCATGATTAGGAGTTTGTATTGGAATAATAATTATTCCTTTAATTAAGGAAATTTACCTAAAAAAAGAAATTAATTGAATAAATTAAAGAAGAAATGGATGACTGATATAACATTAAAAAATTAAATTAATGAATTAGAATTGATACATCACCAAAAATCATCATGATTGTGCATGAATCTTGAGACATATTAAAATTAGAAACATTCAAAATTTAATTCAGGACTATCTAAATTCCAATTTCAACAAAATTATAATCAAACTGAACATCTTGTTACGAATCTGATTTCAAGGAATATAATTTTGATGATTGCAAACATTTCTGTTTTTCTACGACTGCCTTTCTTACTAACATTTCAGGTCCATAATATCAAATTGCAAATCAAGCCAGCTTAAGATAGGGTAAATTAGGATTGAGTCAGCTTATAATGTATGACAAGTGTCTTTTAACTTTTCTTGAGTCCATTATAATAATATGGGTCTTGATTCTAAGTAACCTTACACACACACGCTTAAGGGAAAATTTTTGACTGTTTTAGAGTTTTTTTTGTTTTCAATCACATCGTCTAAGATGATCCCAAATCATCTTGGATGATCAATTAAAAATAGAAACCCTAATTAGACCATCCTAGTTAAGGCATCCGCAATTAAGCAAACCATCCTGGACAATAATATCATCATCTACGATGATAGGATCAAATCAGAAAGAATTTGCTGCCATAACCTTTTAGGCATATTTTATTTTTGGACATCATCCTGGATGATGTAATATAATTATGCCTAAATTAGTTTGGTAATTAATGAAAGTAATTAAGGTTTAATTGATCGATCATATCATCCTAGACACTCGCAAGATTATCCATGATGATAAGTTCACAAACCTTAGTTCTTTCTGGATGATCAATAATCAGATTGGCTCCATCTAGGGCGCTGCTTTGGATGATATGTACTGAATTGAACTAATCATCTGAGATAATCGAGAGATCGTCCTGGATGATCTGTTATTTTTTTTAATCATCTAGACATCCATTCAGAGTGATGTTCTAGATGATATTTGTCATTTTGTACTAATCGGCCTTGATGATCATAAGATTATTCTTTATAATCTAGTTATTTTTTTATCATCCAGGCATCCATCCAAGGCGATGGCCAGGATGATATTTGATAACTTGAACTAATTATATCGGATGATATCCTATCATCCTGGATGATCTAAACAAATTAACTTTCTAATCATCCAGACTCTCCCAAATCATCCTAGCTAATTGAGCTAAATTAGAGCTGATCGTATAAAATGACCGGTCAATCATCCTAGACGATCTCTGATGATTAGCTGCAAATTAGGGAAATTTTGAAGCCCTTCTATTTAAGATCTCTTATTTTCTCAAAAGAATATCTTTTACTGCTGTCCTGACCTGAGAGAGCCAAGAGGAGAGGGAGATTAAGGGAGAGAGAGAGGATATTGTGAAGGGGAGTTTATGAGGGGTTTCATAAAGGTTGCTCCAAGCAAGGATCTGAGTCATCTTCTCCAGTTGTCATCCCTGGTTCCTTGGATGTTCAGGAGAGGTCTACTGCAATAACTAATTAAGGTTCTTTGGCTGCTTCAGGAGGAAGCAAAAGGAGTTAGGTTCTCTACCTACTTCTGGAGGAAGCAAAAGGAGTTAGGTTCTCGGCCTCATCAACGTCGGTGGAAGGGAGTTTTCATAAGAGCTTCTCTACCTACTATGGGGACAAAAGGAGATACACTATGTTTAGTGCAAAACCCAGAGGAGAGGCTCTAGGGAGTGGACGTAGGTCAAGTTGATCGAACCACTATAAAATCTAGTGTACTCTTTCTTATTGTATTTTTCGCATTTAATTTCCACACTTTAATTTCTGTGGTAATTATTTGGTTGTGTTTGTGATTTTATTTAAATATTTTTTAAAACACCAATTCACACCCCCCCCCTCTTGGTTAGCCTTGGGCTAGTTCACAAGGGTTAAACATCCATGATGAACATTCAAGTGGTATTAATGTACTTTCATGTGATATCAGAGCAGGATTCATAAAATCTAGTTTTTGAAAACTTTTAAATTTTGATCAATGGCTAACTTTGGTAATCGTAATACTTTAGAAGAGTATTCTATTACCCGACCACCTTTGTTTAATAATATTACTTTTGATTTTTTAAAAACTCTCATGTCTACATTTTTACATTTGATTTACTATCGCTTGTGCATGCTTATTAAGGATGGTTATTCACCTCCATCTCGTGAAATTAATGACATTAAAAATTGAACTTCCTTTACTTAATGGACTTTTAATGATAGGGATTTAGCGCAATTAAATGCAAAATATTTAAAATATTTTTTCTGTGCTTTGAAATCGGAAGATTATATGCTTGTTTAAACTTATGTTACTTGTAAAAAAATTTGGGATAGATTGTGTATTACTTATAAAGGAACAAATGAACTTAAGCAATCTAGATTGAATATTTTATTGCATTACTATGAACTTTTTTATATGAAACCTATTAAATCAATTTCTAACAAGTATACTAGGTTTACTTAAATTATCGCCTCATTCCATGCCTTAGGAAGAGAGCTAACTAACTATGAAAAAGTGAATACAATTTTGAGATGCTTGTCTTCTTCCTTCGATGCAAAAATTATTATAATTACTAAATCTAAGAATTTGAATACTTATTATGTTGATAACGTACTTTGGTCACTCATTTCTTATGAGCAAGGAAAGAACCAAAGACAACTTGAGACAGGTGAGAAGAAAAAGGAGAAAATTGTGGCGTTGAAAGCTAACAAAATTGATACAAATTCTTCCGGGTCTAAAAGCGATGATGTTGCCTTAATCACTATGTAATTCAAAAGCTTTCTAAGAGAAATTCACAAGCACCATGAAAAGTGGAAAAAAGGTAAGGATATCAAAAAATTTAAAAGTTCTTCTGATATGGTTTGTTTTGAATATAGGAAGCCGGGATATGTTAAAGCTGATTGCCCTACACTTAAGACTCGCCTAAGCAAGCAGAAGGGTGAGGAGAAATCCATGTTCAAAAAGGACAAGGATAAGAAGAGGTATGAAAGGTATTCTGGGTGGATTCTATATGTAACTCCTCTCAGATTGAAGTTGAGGAGGAGACAACAAATTTGTGCTTGATGGTCGGTGATCATCATGGTCAGACTCACTAAGAAGAGGTATGCGAACTAAGCTATGAACAATTACTTGAAGTTTGTGAGAAAATTCATGCATCATATAGTAAACTTAAGAAATTACAAGCTAGTTTGAAATTGAAATTTTTAAATTTGCAAAAAGAGCATGAAATTGTATTTAAAGATCACACCCTAATTGATAGAAATCACATGCCATTACTTAATGAGTTTGATGAATTAAATAAAAAGCATTTTGAGTTTGTCATTGAGCATGATTCATTGAAAGCATCTTATACCTCACTTGAAATTGATTTTAAAAAATATATTGATAAAGCTGAAAGTAGGGAGCACTATTTGAGAGTTAGTAATTCTATTTTAAAAAGTGCTAACTTGAGGTTTAAAGCTAAATTAAATTCATTTGAGAAAAATAGGACTACACCCACACCGGATCTAAGGTTAAAACCTAGAAAGAGGTACTATAACCCGAACAGATTAGTAAACCCTTTTTGTGGTGTTAGATGTTTATCATGTGGATGCTAGGACACATTTCACATACTTGCACTATTCACCATAGTACACATTAGGTGTGGAGACCCAAATTGCATGATTCATAGTATAATACACATACATTACATTCTTCTTTTCATAAGAAGGGACCCAAACTTGTTTGGGTTATAAATCTGACGATTGATGTTTTTGTAGGCATGCTCTCACAAAAGGCCTCGTGATAGTATGCGGTACTTGGACAGCGGAGGCTCACAACTCATAATTGCATAAACTTGCTGCTTAATAAATTATGATTTGAATGTTTTGTGCTATATAGTTATTGTTATTTTTATTCTTTCTTTTTAGTTTTGAGTGTTGATTTTTTTGTTTACTGTTATTTTGTATTGTTTTCATCTTTGATGTTCTCATTTTATTTTTCTTTTTTGTCATAGTTGAAATGATATTTTATGCATTATTTTTAATTTTTGAAAATTTATAGTTAATGTCTAACATTCCTAAATCAGGTAAAGGGAGAAACACTGCTGGTTGTTTACCTTCCTCTAACATTCTTTAGTGGTATAATTTTCTTTTCTAAATAAATGCCTATCTCAAATTAACAACTAGACTTTGCAATTGAGATCTTTTCTATCTTGCTACTGCAATCTATCTTATATATATAATGTTCAAAGTCTTTATATTACTTTTAAATTTTTGGTAATCTTGTCGTTATATTTATCATTTGAATTTGATTCTATTTTTTGGTTTATTCTTCCTTATATTAGAGATTAAGTTTTTCTTCTCTAATATCTAGAAGATATACTCACAACTGAGACTATTTAAGAGTTTTGAAAAGGGATCTAGCTTAAAAAGAATGAGAAGGGCATAAAATGAGCCCCAAAAAGATGAAACACTAAAAAGATGCGCAATGACCGCCAAAAAAAATGGAAAGGTATACAAAGTGTATCAAAAATAAAAAGATGCATAAAGAGCGCCAATAAATTGATAAGAGGCATAAAATGAGCCCATAAAAGGCATGCTTCCTTCTCTTTCAAACCTTTAAATCTTAGAAGAATTCATGTGTCACTTGATATTTTCAAATGCTTGATTTTGAATTTCACAATTGTGACAAATTACTTTGGTATAATATTCTATAAGATATTTTTTTTAAACCATGTTTTGAATGGATCTCTTTTTTTATCCAATTATTTTTTTCTGAGTTAGGTCTTTTATTTTCAAAAGATAATTTACCTTGAGATAAGTCCAAGCTAGGGCTAACAGGATCGGCTATTCTACCATATTTGGATTTTGACGATGTTAAGTCATTATTCTTATAAATTTTTAAATTCAATCACATGGAGAATTTATCATATTCGTGCTTTGATTAAAAAAAAACTTTACTTTTGTTCTTCTTTTTCATCTTCTATTCTGCTTTTCTTTTTTGGTTTTTCTCCTTTTTGTGATGTCAAAAGGGGGAGTAGTGAGTAGTGTTTGAATTGTTTTGTCATACTATTTTACTTTTATTCATATTTTATTTAGTTTTGATTATTTGTCATCATCCAAAGGGGGAGATTATTGCGAATCTGATTTTAGGGAATATAATTTTAATGATAGCAAATATTTATATTTTTTTATGACTGCCTTGCCTAGTAATGCTTTAAGTCCACAAGATTAAATTGCAAATCGAACCAGCTCGAGATTGGGTAGATTAGGAATGAATCAAATTGTAATATATGATAAGTGTCTTTTACCTTTTCATGAGTCCATTATAACAATGTGTGTCATGATGCTAAGTAACCTTACATACACACACTTGGGAGAAAATTTCTAACTATTTTAAAGTTTTCTATTTTAGATCACATCATCCAGGACGATCCCAAATCATCCTGGATGATCAGTTAAAAATAGAAACCCTAATTAGGGCATCCTAGTTAAGGCCACAATAATTAGCAAATCATCATAGAAGATAATATCATCATCTGGGATGATATGATCAAATCAGAAAGAATCAACCGTCACAACATTTTAGGCATGTTTTATTTTTGGACATTATACAGGACATCGTCTTGGATGATGCACTACAATTATGCCTTAATTAGTATGGTAATTACGGAAAGCAATTAATGTTTGATTACTTGATCATATTATCCTGGACAATCACAAGATAGTCAGGGATGATCAGTTCACAAACCTTAGTTATTTCTAGGCGTTCCATAATCAGCCTGGCTCCATCCAGAGCAATGCTCTGGATGATATGTACTGAATTGAACTAATCGTGAGGACGGTCGAGAGATCATCCTGGATGATCAGTTATTTTTTTCATTATCCAGACATTCATCCAGGATAATATTATAGATGATATTTTTCATTTTGTACTAATCGAGCTGGACAATTATGAAATCATCCTAGACGATCTAGTTATTTTTTTATCATCCAGACATCCATCCAAGGTGATGGTTTGGACGATATTTTATGACTTGAACTAACCATACAGGATGATATCCTATCATCTTGGACGATCTGAACAAAGTAACCTTCAAATCATCCAAACTCTCCCAAATCATCCTGGCTTATTGAACTAAATTTGAAATGATCATACAGGATGATCAGTCGATTATCCTAGATGTATTTTGATGATTAGTTGCAAATTAGGGTAATTTTGATGCCCTTCTATTTAAGATCTCTTGTTTTTTTAAGAGAATATCTTTTGTTATTGTCTTGACTGAGAGAACCAAGAGGAGAGGGAGAGAAAGGGAGAGAGAGAGAGAGAGAGGATCTTGTGTCGGGGAGTTTATGAGGGGTTTCACAAAGGTTGATCCAAGCAAGGATTTGAGTCATCTTCTCTGGTTATCATCCCTATTCCTTGGATTTTCGAGAGAGGTTTACTTCAACAACTAATAAGGTTCTTTGCATGCTTCAGGATGAAGCAAAAAGAGTTGGGTTCTCTGCCTTCTTTGAGAGGAAGCAAAAGGAGTTGGGTTCTCTGCCTCACTGGGGTCAGTCATAAGCTGTTTTGGTACGGGCTTCTTTGCCTTACTGTTGGGGCAAAAGAAGAAACACTTTATTTAGTATAATACCCAGAGTATAGGCTCTAGGGAGTGGACATAGGTCAAGTTAACTGAACCACTATAAAATATGGTATGTTCTTTCTTATTGAATTTTCTACATTTAATATCTACACTTTAATTTCTGTGGTGATTGTTTGGTTGTGTTTGTGATTTTGTTTAATATTTTTTAAAACACCAATTCAACCCCCCCCCCCCCCCCCCCCCCCCCCCCCCTCTTAGTTAGCCTTGGGTTTATTCACAAGGGCTTAACATCCCTGATGAACTTTTAAGTGCCATCAATGTACTTGCACATCTCGAAGAGGCGAATCCAACAAAATCAAAATCGGTCCAATCTGAGCCAAATTGTGTCCAAATCAAAGGCCCAAATCACATTCAGCAGGTTCAAAGAATTATTTGGATGACAAAATGATATCTAAATATGACATACTTATAATTGAATTGAATGACTCAGTAAGAGGAATCCAATGAGCCATGATTGTTAAATTCTGACTTTATTAAGGCACTTAAACAGTTAAAAAATACTCCTTGATTAGGGGAATCAATACTGTCCATCTGATGGAGTACTCTGAACCTACCCTAAATCTTCACTATATTTATCCGGTGTGCCACTCATAAAAATCTATAAATAGTCCCCAATCTTTACATAAAGGGGACTTTGGCCAGAGATTGGAGAGAGCTTTAAGGCTCTAAGAGCTCTAGCGCCACCACCACCAAACCCCCATTGGCCATCGTCAAAAAATTGCCTGGTAGATGATGTTAACTGGAATTCCACTCAGCTGTCGACCATATCCAGACTTCTGCTTGACCATCATCGAACCACTTCCTGGTAGTTGACCATGGAAAGACTTCCACCCAAACACAAATCATCATTAGACCACCGCCAGGTCACTGACCTTCGATGGACTTTCACTTGGCCATCGAACATCATTAGACTTATGCCTGACTAGCATCGTACCACCATCGCCTACCGATAATGATTCCTCTGACCACCATCGCTGGAATTTCACTTGATGACCCCTTAGACCACTATTGCATATCATTTATAGCCCCTCCGACTTCTATTGCCCGCTGATTACAGTCCCTCAGACCATCATTGCCTGCCAACTACGATCCCTGAGACAACTGTCAATGCTGACTTAAATCCATAAGATCACCATCGTGTGTCAACTACGATCTAATTAACTTTTAACTATGGTCTTTCTGACCACCATCGACCATCGACTATGGTCATTCCAACCTTCGTCGCCAAATAATAGTCCTTCTGACCAACATTTCAACCTCCTATGGTCCATCCAACTATCGTCACCTTACTACAATCTTTCTTACATCTTTCGCCCACTGACTACAATCCTTCCAACCACCATCACCCGACTATAGTCTTTCTGACCTCCGTGTCCTAGAGACTATGGTCATGTTAATTAAACAAATATGATAATACTGATTCTTTTAATTCCCATCATGTAATGTACTCTATCTGAGGTATATTTTCTACATCAAGCAAAGGCTTTCCCACCAAAGAAGGGTCTCATTTCTAATTGACTACAAACACTAGTGAAATTATTTTGTCTTAGCTAGGCCCCATAATTTTCCCCCTTTTTAGAATTTTCCATGTAAAAATATTATTGTTTAATATGAATCACACTCCCCTCTCTCTTTATATATATATGTGTGAATGATTTTTGTTCACAGCTAATATATTAATCGATTTATCTCTCTATCAACATGAATGTTCTAGTCCACAATAGTTCAAATGACAAAGGTTAGAAAGACCCTAGTATGGAGACGAAGTTTGTAAGGATTATAGTTGCTGGGTGACCATAGTCGTTAAGAATATTGTATTATGATGCAGGTCAAAAGGACCATTGATAGTCAATGGCTAGTACATATGCTCCAAGAAATATACATCTCAACCTAAAGTACCTATGTTTCGTACAAATTTCTCAACCCCTAATTTTATTATTCACTACTAGAGCCATCATTATAGGAAAATGTGCAATTTGCGGTGGACATGCCTAAAAAATCTAAGAGTTTTCATCGAAAATTATAATTTTCGACGGAATCATGCATTTCTGCCAGTAAAACACGTGTCAGAAAATAATTTCCATTGGAATAAATTTCTTTCAGAAATATTTTCAATGGATTTCTGGTATATTAATGACAAAAGATTGCTTGTTTAACATTACAAAAAATGTAGGAAATTTTCTCCT
Organism: Dendrobium catenatum; assembly: GCF_001605985.2. NCBI lineage: Eukaryota > Viridiplantae > Streptophyta > Magnoliopsida > Asparagales > Orchidaceae > Dendrobium > Dendrobium catenatum. The sequence continues at coordinate 364,679 of NW_021320032.1, read as the reverse complement.
TAAATCCTTCGAAAACCTATAACAAAAAAAAACCAAATTTATATATATATTAATCATTTGAATCTATTACACATATAACATCATGCAAATATTAAAATCAATTAATCTCTGATTATTTTATGTTATATGTATTTTGATAGTGAATTTTTGGTTCTAGAAAATGATGAATTTTTTATAGTTAATAATCTGGAAGCTAGAAGCTTGGAAACATTGGGAGGAACTAGAACATGGCTAATTCTGTACTAAATATTCTAGAGCTAGTACGCCCACTACTGAATAGTCAAATGTGGTAGTATCTAAACTCAAGTTAGCATACATATATTAGCTGGTTTTATAAATATCAATGGTTATATAAGTTATTTTTTATTATAAGTACCTTATTTATCTTTCTTCTGCCTCCATTCTAAAGATTTCAGGGTATGGAATGTTAAGTCTATTCATAAAAATAAGCACTCTCAGCCATGAACAATTATTACGCCATGTGATCGGACGTAGCTCTACGTCGGTCACCACTGAGTTACTCCATATTTATTCGATATTTGTTCGGTATTGCTAGGTATTGCTTGGCAATAACGAGAAATACCACTCTGTGAAGACCAATACCGAGTAATACCGAGCAATACCTGAAAGTTCATTAGGGATGTTAGGCTCTTATGAACTGGCCCAAGGCTAACCAAGAGGGGGGGGGGGGGGGGGGGGGATGGGGTTTTTAAAGGGGGGGGGTGAATTGGTATTTTAAAAAATCTTTTAACCAAAGCACAAACCAAAATAACCACAGAAAAAAGTGCGAAAAAATTAAATGCGGAAGCAAAAAAGAGAACACAAGGGTTTCTAGTGGTTCGGTCAACTCGACCTACGTCCACTCCCCAGAGGCGCCCTCCGAGTATTGCACTACCAATGTGACTCTCATTTTGCTCCCACAGCAAGGCGGAGAAGCTCTTACAAAAAACTCCTTTTTTCCACCCCCGACAAGGCAGAGAACCCAACTCCTTTTGCTTCCTCCTGAAGCAGGCAGAAAACCTTGATCGATTGCAGAAGCTTACCTCTCCCAACCCTTCCAAAGATAAGAGACTCTAGTGGAAGAAGAAGTGGAATAATGCTTGGAGCAACCCTTATGAATCTCCCTCATAAGATCCTCTCTTTCTCTCCCTCTCTCTCTCCTCTAGGCTTTCTCAGGTCAAGACAGTAGCAAAAGATTATTCAAAATATTGATTAATAGCTCTTCAATAGAAGAGCTTTAAAATAGCTCATTAATTGCAAGTTGCCGACATTATCGTCTAGGACGATAGTAATATCATCTTGTACGACCAGTGCAATTTGAGACTAATCAGCCGGGATGATCTGGGTCGAATAGAATAAAGGTGTTCCTATCATCTAGGACGACAATAAATCGTCCTGTATGATTAGTTCAAATTACAGACCATTGGCCAGATAATCGCTCTGAAAAGAGTTCTGGATGATTCCAAAATAGCTTGATCGTCCAAGCCGATCTCACGATCGTCCCGGATGATTTGTTCAAATCAGAGGAAAATCATCCAAAGCATCGCCTAGAATTCGAGCTGGCAAAACCTGATCGGCCAGACCATCACTCGGAATTTGAGCTGTTCGATATTTATCGTCCAGGAGGAACTAAGGTTTTTTGAGCAGATCATCCCAGCCGATTTTATAATTTTCCTGGTTGACGTGATCGTATCAATCATCCTTAATTGCTTCCTTGATTGCTGGATTATTTTAGGCACAATTGTATCAAATTGTCCAGGACAATATAATATCGTCCTGGTCAATTTCCAAAAATAAAGAATGCCTAAATAGATCATGGCGGTTGATTCTTTCTGTTTTGAGTCTATCATCCTGGTCGATACAAGTATCGTCTAGACAAATTGGCTAATAACAGCTGCCTTAACAAGATGTCCTGATTAGGGTTTCTATTTTGAACCCGATCGTCCAGGTTGATAATAATATCGTCCGGGATGATGTGAGTAAAAACAGAAATTCTAAGTCAGACAAAAAAATCACTCAAGTGTGTGTGTGTGTAGGGTTACTTAGCATCAGAACACTTTAATGGTTACAATTTACTCAAGAAAGGGAAAAAGAAAATTACAGACTGACTCAGACCTACTCTACCCAATCTTGAGCTGGTTCCTATTGCCGTCTGATCTTGTGGTCGTAAAATGTCAGTAGAAAAGGCAATCGTAGAGAAACAAGAGTGTTTGCTAATCATCAAAACATAATCCATGAAAACATATTTGCAACAATACTGAGTAATACCGAGTTTTTCTAAAAAAAACTCGGTATTACTCTGTATTGCTCGGTATTACTCAGTATTGCTCAGTATTTGTCATCAGATAATGGTATTTCTCATTATTGCCGAGAAAAATTAAAAAATATGTTGTTTTATGCATGCTACGTAGTGCGATCTCAATGCCGGCCAAATGTAGCAATACGTCCGTTCACCGGACCAAATAAAAGTTCCTCAGCCATATAGTAAGGATGACCGATTTATATAACTTCACAACTATTGCATCCTGGAATATTCGTAGCGGTATAGAAATATATATAGTTTAACGTCTTAGTTTTGTACGAAGATCTAGCATGCATACATATATAAAGAGAGGGTATATCATTCATAAGAAATACCAATATTTCTGTGGAAAATCCTGAAAAGGGGAAAAACCACGATGCCTGGCCCAGTTTGAATGAATCCACTATTATTTTCAGTCAAGTACAAATTAAGACTTTCCTTAGGAAAAGACCTTAGCTTGATGTAACAAATAAGCATCATATAGCGTGTGTTACATGATGGGACTAGAAAGTATCACTATTCATACATCAGTTTGGTCAGTATGACCATAGTCGGTGGGCAACAGAGGTCAAGAAGACCATAGTCTGGTGATGGAGGTCAGAAGGATCATAGTCGTCGGGTGACAGTGGCTAGAAAGATCATTGTCTGGCAATGGATACGAAAGTAGTCATAAAGACTATTGTATAGTGAAAGAGATCAAAAGGTCCATAGTTGGCTAGCGACATAGATCAAAAGTTTGGCGATGCGTGAAGGTTTGGCATAGGGTAGAAGTCCGACGAAAGTTCAGCGATGGAAAGAAGTTCCACAACTGGCGGAAGTCCAGCGTCGGGTAGAAATTTGATGACGAGCAAAAGTTTGGCGTCAGGTAGAAGTATGACAAAAGTCTGGTGACAGGAGAAAGTATGGCGTCAGAAAGAAATCCTGAGATTGGCATAAGTTTAGCGTCAGGTAGAAGTCCGACGAAAGTCCAGCTACTAACATAAGTCCGGTGACAAGCAAAAGTCCGGCGACGGGTGGATGTTTTGGGTCGGGTAGAAGTCTTACGAAAGTCTGATGTCTGATAGAATTTCAACGATGGATGAAACATCGACGTCTGGCAGAAATCCGATGAAAATCGATAGATGGGAAAATCTCCTACCTCAGTTGGTTGTCGAGCAGAATTCTAGCGTGCGTCGGATGTCAAGCAGAACTTCGGCGTTAGTTGGCATTTGAGCAGAACTCTAGTGTCATTTGGTGGTTGGGCAGGACTCTGTTGTCGGTCGGCTGTCAGGCAGAACACCGACTTCAGTTAGCGGTCGGGCAGAACTTCAGCTTTAATTGGCATTTAGGAAGAACTCCGACTTCAAAAGGCTGCCGGGTGGAAGTCTTGCGGTGGTCGAGGAAGAGTCTGGTTGCAATAGAACTCTCTTCCTCTTCTTCCTTCTCTTCTTGGTGAGAGATCAAGGATAAATTAAGAGTGGTTTGAATGGACGACAGATGTTGAATCCCTTGATCATGGATCATTTATTGTGCATTTGAATGTCTTAATGATCTCAAAATTTGGCGATCTTAGGCTCATTGGATTCGTCTCATTGAGCCACTCGATTTAACTTTAAGTACGCAACATTTGAAAACTGTTTGTTAATCCAAATTTTGGATTGATCCTTCCAAATGCACTTAGGGTCTTTGATTTGAACCCATTTGAGCTTGAATTAGGTCAAATTTGGTGTCGTTGGGTTTGTATTATCAGGACCTTCAATTCAACTGTAAGTTTGCTGAAATCGGAGTACATATGGTCTCCGATTTAATTTTGAAGTTTCCAACTTTAATTGGCCTCGAGATTCATGCCGATCAAGATAATTTTTTGATGTTATATCTACAACTTACAAGAAAAAGTTGATATAAAAAAATCGAACCAAAATTTTTATAGGCACCGCAATGCAAAAAGACAATGCATTAGACACCAAGTAGTTCCAACAATCAATATGTTCAATGAGGCCCTCATATAGAGCGCCACAACAAAGGCCTAACCATCTTCTTCTTCTTCTTCTTTCTGCTCACTTCCATATTATGGAGTAGGCAATGTATGAACTCATTAATGCAAAGACCTTGAATTGCCCAGAAAATAGAATATCTTCATTAATTCATAAATCCGCATACGACTGTAAATTTAAAGGGTGACCACCAACAAAAAAAATGGAAGGTTTTTACTTATTTGAGTTTCCCACTTATAAACGTTGCTCACCTTTTGCATAGAAAAAATTCTAAGGTCATTCTAGATAGAAAAAAGAAAATCTTAAAAATAAGTATAACTCAATTTTTTTATAAAATATAATTGATGAAATCTAAAAAAAATTAAAATGGCCATAGAGATGAAGTTTTAACTTTCAAATCTCAAAAAAATGAAGTTAAACATTATAGAAATAACCTTGAATGGAGCTAGGCGATAGAGAGGGTGAAAGAGCTTTTTTGGAGAGAGAAAATGAAGTTAAACATTATAGAAATAACCATGAACGCAGCCAGCGATAGAGAGGCTGAGAGAGTTTTTTGTAGAGAAAAAATCGTCATTTGGGAGAAGGAGAAGAGCTCGGGATGATGATATAGAGCCATTTTTAGCAGAATTTTCGACGAACTTTTCTATCTGAAATAAAACAACAATTACAGGAAAAAAAAAGTTGAAATATTTGCCGAGATGCTTAATTACCGGCAGAATTTTGACATAAAAATTTCTCCTGAATTACCGGAAGAATTTTCGTCGGTAATTTCCAATAGGATTTCAATAGTAATTTAGGAGGACTTTTTTGCCAAAAATTATGTTAATAAAGCATATATTTATTTCTTGTATTGCATCTTGTCTTCAAAAAATAAAAAATAATAATAAATGCATATGGAATTAATAATAACCTTCTTCAAGCTTTCATTAATCTAAAGATACAAAATAATAGTTCAAAATATAATGAATTCAATAAAACATTTAAATGAATCCTAAACTACCAAAGCAAAGGATACCTTACAGACTTAGAATCCATGCTCACTCTCAGAACCAACCTATATATTCAATAGGGCCATTTTTTCTTTGCTTGAAATATTTTAAATCATAGTATAAGTTCAGAACTTAGTAGGCCAACCTTTCTCCATAATAGGATTCAACCGACAACCGATAATTGAAAATATGCATGATAATAGAAAGTTTATCTTTTTATTCAAGTATTATAACTGACTAAATTATATGATAACGTCAATGCAAAAATGCTCTTGTATCCATCCCCACTTAGCTTCCATTTACCACCTTTCACCTACTGAAACAGGTGCAGAGCAGAATGTTCCCATTGCAGAGTCAATTTAAATGTCAAAATAGAACATAGTAGTATAAAATGTATATGTATTGAGCCCAAAGACAGAATTTACAATACACTTTCATTTTTATAATAGAGCTGTAGAATGCGATGAAATGCATAATGATGCACTTACAATGTAAAACTAATGAATTTAATAGAATGCATGGAACTCATCTAGTTTTAAAAAATCCTCCAAATTTTGGTTACCACCATAATATTATTAAATTCACCATGACTATATAAAAAGCCGATTCATTATATGTTATCTACTAATCGGTAAAATTTTATTTTCTTGAAGTCCACATGTCCAGAATAGTATGCATAATAATATACAAAAAAGTTACACGATGAAACTTTCTCCAAACTTAATAAAATTACCTTTTCAAACATATATTTTTATAAAAATACTAGAATTGAAATTATAAACCATTAACTTGACCTTGTTCCACATCGCTCAGCTTCCTAGCCTCGATGCACTCTCAAATACTAGAATGATCTCTTTTCATTCTACCATATCCATTGTTTAAGATATATATATATATATATA
>NW_021320032.1:343239-357527 GCF_001605985.2 Dendrobium catenatum | reverse complement strand
TATATATATATATATATATATTTCAAAGAACTCCAAATTTTTCAAAGAACTCTTCAAATGACATCAAATTTTGACATAAAGTCTTATTTGATCTTTCAATAAGCCGTATACAATGACATTTATTTTTCTTATATAAATAAAAATAAAGATTTTTTAATTTAATAAATTTAAAATTTTATACTTGAGTTTTTTCAAAATGCTTAATCAAAAATTAAATCTAGCAAAGTGATTGGCTCAAAGAGCTTATTTTAAAAATTTTAAATCTAAGATTTGTTATTTAAAGAAATAATTATGTTATATGCCCTATTCTATTTATGGATAATGGCCTGTTGAACTTTTTTTTAGCCACAAATAGGAAGAAAAATTGAAGCATTTGAATATGAACCACAAAATATTCCCAAAAAAAAAGCAACAAATGCTTATTTTATTCCCGCTATTTTTTGTTAGGTCCACTTGGGAGCTATGTTATATATATCTAACAAAGATTGCATAAGGCATTCAAGCTCCTTTCCTCATCTATTTGCCACCACATATACAATAATATTTTTTCATGGTCTGATCTCCCAACAGATCTCCTCCATTGCATCGCATCACAATTGCCCATTGTAGACTAGCTACGATTCTCCATTGTCTTCACCTCATGGAATTATGTTCTTTCCAACGATGTACCCAATGGAATTCAATGGCATCCCTCGCCATGGCTACTTCTTTCCAGTGAAGCTGGAGAGGCCTCCAACACACTCATCTTCCATGACTTTACAATCAAAGAAGAAGAGGTCAGTGTCAGTTTCCATCATCGCTTCTCCTCCCTTAGTAGTTACAACACCAGTCATCGCTGCTTTGGTTCCAAGAAGTTCTGTAGCCTCGCCTCTTTAACCCTCTCACAAAGGCTGAAATATCACTCCCTTCCCATCTATTTTCACCATCCCTAAAGATCAAGGGCATATGATAAAGCCCCAATTTTGCCCCAACAATTCCAATTTTTTTGTGTGATGAAATTTACTCATACTTTATCACAGATGAGGATGCTTACGTAATATATATTTTTAGAAGTTCATTATCTCTTCTAATGACTTATTAGGAACTGTTATTGTTATATATGGACGTACAGAATCTCTGTCTTTGGCAAAGCCAGGAGATCAAACATGGGTTCTTTGCCCGTAGTTGGCTCTTTACACCATGATGCACGTGGAGCAATTTGAGGATGTTTAAATCATCAAGAAGATAAAAAATTTTACAAAATCACACATTTTTCGATGGTATTGGCTCTTGACCTCAATAGAAAAAATGTTGAATTGATCTGCCCGGCAAAGTAAAACCCATGCTTGCACTCCAAAAACTTTGATTACATGTACTATATAGCTTTTTTGTTAGGAGCACTTCTAAAACTAGAGAGGGTGATCGATAATACTGAAAGGAAGATAGATAATAGTTGGAAAGAAAAGATAGTGGGTATATTTGTTTCCAAATTTGTGTCGATTGTTGTCAATTCTTATTCTTCCTCTCATTCAATCCTTGTTAAGGATCTAAGGGGTTTCTCCTTGTTTGTGGGTATAAATCAAACTTTTTCCTTGCATCACACTCTTTCTCTCGGTATTAGACCAAATCGTATATACTTTGCAGATCATTTGAATGACATGTTATCAAAGTACATTGATCGAGATGCAAGGCTTTTTGATCTTCATAGTGAACAATTTCAATATTTTCTTAACTCGGATTCACAATCTGGCCCCCTTCAATTTGGTTTAAACCATCACTTTCATAAATTGTATATCTTAATCTTTGTTAAGCGTGTAATCTAAATATTTTTGAATTATCAGTCCATTTTAAATACTATGGTTTGTGTTGCTAAGGAGAATCATCAACCTGAGATTGAACGATCCCATATACGGCATACGAAAGTTGTGGTTAAGAGTCTAATTTTTTGACAATCTTTGTGATGGATGAAATAATAAAGCAGTAAGCCCAAATCCATTTTATTTTAGAATGCATTTTAAATAATCAAACCCTCAAACAAATGCATAATATAAACATATAAAATAGATCACATATTGTTGAAAAGTATTCAAATTAAAGAACAAAAAGAATTCAAATAGTTTTGAAGGCTCTCAAAAGGTCATGCTTTTGCACATTTATTTAAATATCTGATTGATGAAGAGAATTTGATCCAAATATTTCTATTTTGAAATCATAAAGAACCATAAGCATAATGATATTTAATTATTATACAATATATACATGTAATGCATTTACAAGTATAATGAATATGACTATTTTTTAATATATTTTTTCAACTATAATGGTTCTCCATGGATGCCATTAATGTTCTTGATCCTCTTAGGATTACAGTAAAGCTTCCAAGAAATCAATCATGAACGCTTCCACTATCATCGTCTCTAAGAATAAGAGAGATTCTAAAAGAGAAGAAGCTTTGTTTAAACTCTAATGGTGAGGAGGGAGGAAGGAGAAGGGTAGAAAAGAAAAATGGAATTTCTTTTCCAATCTTTTTGATTACTTTCTAACAAAGGAAATGTACATGCACCATACATGCTTTATTTTACTTTTGTATTTTGTCTATCAATTAATTGGTGATGATGACCTACTTTCCCTAATTTTTATGTCATTATTCCTTCCATCTATTACCCAATGATATGCAGTGGGATCTCTTTTAATCAAAATGAGTGAATGGATCCCATTTTACTAAAATAAGAAATTTCATGTAATTGATATATACTTTTATTATATGAACTAAATTGATCAAAAAAATTATTAATTTATAATATTATTAAAAATAAACTTTTTCCAACCTAATGAAAGACATCAAATTCATTTTATAAAATGAAATAATATAACTATTGTAAATAAATACCTTTGTCTGAGGTAACATATATATAATATGTGTTTTCTCATCTTCCACTCATTTTTATATCTAAGAATAATCGTTTTGAGACCTCTTAAAATAATGCCAAATTTTGACACAAATAGTCTCGTTCTATCTCCTAAAAAACTACATACAATAAAAGTTAAATTTAAATTTAAAAATAAATATTAAATAATAAATTTAATTTTTAGGACATGAATTTTGCACCCTATTCTATTTATGGACAATGCTAGTTGGCCAATTTCATTATCTGCAAATGAGAAGGAAAATTAATGCACTTGAATATTTACCACAAATACATATTCTATTCCACATATTTACATCTCTAACAAAGATTGCATATTTGATTTCAATTCTTATTAATTTTTGTCTGATCGTGGTAGTGTTGGAAGGCACTGCAGCTCTTTCCTACATTGGCGACCTCAAGTACATTAATATTATGGCATGGTATGATCTCCCCATAGATCTCCTTCGTTGCATCTCATCACACTTGTCCATTGTAGACTTAGTCCGATTATCTATTGTTTGCACCTCATGGAATTTCACTCTTGCCAACTATGCACTCCTTGGATTTCAATGTCGTCCCTCAACATGGTTGCTCCTTTCAAATGATGTTGGAGAGGCCTCCGGCACACTCACCTTCTGCGAACTAACCATAGAAAGAGAAGAAGCTATCGTCAGCTTCCATCATCGTTTCTCCTCCATCGGTAGCAACACCTTTGGCCGCCGTTGTTTTGGCTCCAAGGATGGATGGCTTGTGACCCTTGACAAAATAGATCTACAACCTCGACTCTTCAACCCTATAACGAAGGCTGAAATATCGCTCCCATCACTTTTCACCTTGATCGAGCCACAATATGCCCCTGACGGCTCCATCAGGATTTATTACAATGAAATTTTCTTAGACTTTACACCTTATGACTTACGTGATATGTTTTTTCATAAGATCATTTTCTCCTCTAATGACTCCTCTAGAACTGTTGTAGTTATATTTGGCATTACAAAAGCGCTTGCTTTGGCAAGGTCAGAAGATCTGACTTGGGTTCTCGGGCCACAATTATCTCCTTATAACACGGAGGAAGAGGAGCAATTTGAAGATGCTTGCTATCATGAAAATAATCAAAGATTTTATGCAATCACAAATTTTTCTATGGTGCTTTCATTTGACCTCAATGGACAAAATGTTGAATTGATCTGCCCGAATATGCCTAACCCATACTATCACACCGGAAACCTTGATTTTATATACTATATTGCCTTTATGTCAGGAACTCTTCTAAGAATAGAGAGGGTGATTGATATTACTCTTGATAGTCACCGTTACGCAAAGACGATGAGTATCTCTATTTTCAAGTTTGTGCCAGCTGTTATTTCTTCTACTTCTTCTTCTTCCACTTCTTCATACTCTCAATGGATCCCTATCAATGAGTTGGGGGAATACTCCATTTTTGTGGGTTGTAATCAGACATTTTCCTTGCATCACACAGTTGCTACTGGAATTAAACCAAATTGCATATATTTTGCCGATCATTTGAGCAACATGTTTCCAGGTGATGTTGAATGTGATGTTGGACTTTTTGATCTTTATAATGATCGCATTCAGTATATCCTTCACCCTTATTCACAGACTAATTGGCCTCCATCAATATGGTTTACACCATCACTTTCATAAATTGAATATCTTAATATTTGGTAAGCATGTAATATGAATATTTTTGGATTATAAGTCTATTTTTAGTATTTATTGGGAAATTTATTATGTAATATTGAGTAGATTTTATATTTAAATATGTTCTTACCTTTTTATATTTGATTTGAAGAAAAGATATTAATAAAGTTAGCTCACAATTGAGTCTTTTAGTGATCATGTTAGCAAGTAGAATCTGCTTCTTTTTTAACATAAATAACAATTTGGAGTAGATTACATAAAAAACAACTACATGAAATGAAAAAAAATAATGTTTATATGAAAGGAATGAGAGAAAATTCTCCCAAAATTATATATACTCATAAATTCTATGCCTTGAATTTTTTTTTAGAATAAGTCTTCTGTGAGGAAATAGGTAAACACATCTTTGTAAGGAAATATTAATAAATATTAGCTCAACTATTATTTTAAAAGGAATCAAGGATTTCAAGGAAAAAAGATTTAACGAAAAAAATCTGTCATTGCTAACTCCGTTGCTTGAAGCATATGGATATTTTGTATGTAAATAAGGAAACTTTACACTATAAAAAAATTAACTAGTCACTACTGTATCACTTAATGTAGATTTAAATTGAAAAAATTCATGGATGGTTCTATGTTCTAAGAAATGGTTCTATTACTAAAGGAATATATATATATATATATATATATATCCCCCCCCTCTTTCTCATCATTTCTTCGCTTGGTTTTTTTGGTTTGTTAAAGGAACACCCACACTCACCCAAATTCACCCTAACATGGTTGCATGGCTCGTTCGATTTGTCCAGAGAAGTCATGACCTTCTATCGTAGCCTCACCGACCGATCAACGTAGCTGATTTTTACCCACCCACCTTAGCCAAAGGTGATCTCCACACATCTCTTTAGTTTTTTTTTTTTAATCTCCATACTCATTTTTCTATAATGGGATAAAATGTTTACTATTCATTCCTTTTAATCTCCATGAATGCCTTTGGTGTTGATTTAGAGAAAGCATAAGACAAAGTTCAAAGAGAAGTGCTATGGATGAAAATTCGTTAGGGATGTTAAGCCCTTATGAACGAGCCCAAGGCTAACTAAGGGGGGGCGGGGGGAGAGATGAATTGATATTTAAAAAAATCCTTTCAATTAAACTCAAAACACAAACCAAAGTTCTCCATAACAAAAATCAAAGTGCAAAAATTAAATGCGAAAAAAATAATAGTAAAGAACACAGAGATTTATAATGGTTTCGTCAACTCGAGCTACGTCCACTCCCAGTAGGTGCCCTCCAGGTATTGCACTAAACTCAATGATTCTCCTTTTTCTCCCACAATAAGGTGGATAAGCCTTTACAAAATCTCATTTCCACCAACACCGGTGAGGCATAGAACCTGACTCCATTTGCTTCCTTCTAAAACAGGCAAAGAATCTTGATATATTGCTGAAGTAGACCTCCCTTGAACCCCCAAGGATAAGGGACAAAGATCGAAGAAGATGACTTGGATCCTTGCTTGGATCAACCTTTATGAAACCTCTCGCAAACTCCCCCTCACAAGATCCTCTCTCTCTCCCCTTCTCCTCTATGCTTTCTAAGGTCAAGACAGCAGCAAAAGATGCTCTCCTTGTGTAAACAAGTGGTCTTTATAGAAGAGCTTTGCAATAGCTCTTAATTGCCAAAAATTGACTTTATCGTCCAGGATGATCAGTTGATCATCCTGTATTATCAGTATAAAATCAGCTCAATTAGCCAGGACGATCCGGGATGATCAGATGGAAATTTATTCATATCATCTAGAATGATAGTATATCGTCCTGTATGATTAGTTCAATTCAACTAATTACATCTGGAACATTGCCCTGTATGGATGTCTGGATGAAGGAAAAATAGCTTGATCGTCTAGGCCGATCTCACGATCGTCCTAGACGATTAGCACAAAACATCATATATCGTCTAGAACATTGCAATAGTAGTATAGGAGGAATCTAAGGTTTGATTATATGATCGTCCCGTATAATCCTAAGATCATCTAGGATGATAATGTCGGCAAATTAAATCTTAATAGCTTTCCTTAATTACCAGATTAATTTCGGCATAATTGTGCTTCATCGTCCAGGATGACGTCCTAGACGATGCCCAAAAATATAACCTGCCTAAATAAAACTAGCAGCTGATTCTTTCTGATTTGAGCATATCATCCAGGATAATGTTAACATCGTCTGGGACGATGTACTTAATGACAGCTACCTTAACTAGGATGCCCTAATTAGGGTTTTACTTTTAACTATTCGTCTAGGATAATTTTGGATCGTCCCGGATGATGTGAGTAAAAATAGAAAACTCTAAAAATCAGTCAGAAATTTTCCCAAATGTGTGTGTGCAAGGTTACTTAGCATCAGGAACCATATCGTTTATAATATACTCAAAAAAGAGAAAAGTTTACAAATTGACTCAGACCTAGTCTACCCAATTTTGAGCTGGTTCAAATTGCAATTTGATCTTATCGACCTGAAATAATAGTAGACAAAGCAGTCATAGAGAAATAGAAGTATTTGCTATCATCAAAATATATATTTCCTAAAAAAATAGATTCGCAACAATCTCCCCCTTTTTTATGATGACAAACACAACAAATAATTAAAGCATTTCAAAACGGTTTTAAAAGAAGCAAGTGAAGAAACCAACACAGTTTAAATAGTTCAACTAACTAACATAAACATATATCAAACTAGAATAATGAAAATAGAATAGAACATCACAAACTAGTACAACTACTCCCCCTTTTGACATCACAAAAAGGAGGAGGGAAAAAAGAAGAAAAAAAACCACTTTAACAGAGGAGAAGACTAAAATAAGGAAAATACAATATCACGAAAATAAACTAATAGAAAGATGGCCCCTAATCATCTGAAGGAGGAGGAGGTGGTGGTGGCTGCATAAAGTAACTAGAAAGTGTGGCAAACTACTCCTTTTTGTGATGTGTAAAGGGTTAGAAGAGGACAAAAAAAAGTAGGTATTAAGGTGGCGAACTACTCCTCTTTGTGATTTGGGGAAGGAATATGGTTTTAGCTTAGAGTTAGTATAAATGTTAAGAGTTTGATTTAGATAATTTTCTAAATAAGTGAATATCCACCATTTAAAAGATAGGTAATTTAGAATGAATTAGTAAAGGGTTAGAAGAGGACAAAAAAAAATTTAAATAGTATGACCAATTGCTCATGAAGGAGGGACATGCAAATCACTCAATTGTAGGGTTTTCTCTTTTTATCATGCTATTTCATGTTATAATTCAACCAAATTTTAGCATGGTCTGATTTTATATGTTTCTAATGAATTCACACATACAAGTTATTATAGGTATTAAGGTGGTTCAAGATGATGTTTATACCTACATCATAGAATATCAATCTTGGTGATTGCAAATAATGGGGGTAAGTAACATACGAGGAAGCAATATAGTAACAAGTAACACACATAAGATATTTGAAATTCTAACATGTTAGTTATCATTGTGAGACAAATGAAGATCCATTGTAGGGGGCTATTATGAGGCCTAAGGAACCTCTAGGGTGTAACACACATTATATATGACCAAAGACTACTCTTTTTCCATTGACCCAATTATTGGTAAAGGCTTATGATAAATATCAAATTTTTATCTTTGCATTATAAAATCGTATCATACTCCTTCCAAAATTTTCTGATAATTTCACTAAAAAAAATATTACAATTCACTATTGAAGTACTAACATAACAAAAATAATAATAATTTTCTACATACAATCATATATCTCCACATACAACTTACTAACAAAATGGGATATAATTATCTTATAATATTTAGATGCATCATTCTTATATAATTAAAAGTGTATAATTTTTATGGTGATATTTTCATGAGAAAGTTATAGTATAATTTATTATTATTAATATATGTAATGCCAGAATGCCATCATCCTACAATGATTGTCCAAGATCATCTAACTATTATCATCCAATCATCAACAATATTTTATCATTATTCCATTATCATAGTCTTTTCAGCTTTATTTGATCATTATTGTCTTATTGTTCTTGACCAACCACCATCTTATAACCCTGGTCAAAACATCTTTTATAAATTGACACCTTTCGTTATTTCCACCACTCTCCATTACTCTAAAAATCTCTACTAAAACTATAAGAGGCCAAACAAATATTCCCTATTTTGTAATCACATCTTCTCCAGTTATGAGTAAGAGCTATCTTTTATAACTTTAAGTGCATATTAGATTATTTCAAAAGAGTCAAGCCCTACAATTTTTTTTCTTTTCAAAGTATTTCACGTAAAATATCTAGTCTAAAAAATTCTTCCTTTAGATTTTCATGCCATGCATCTTTTTATAAAGCTATGGCATTAAACCTAAATTATTTATTAATACATAATATTTCATATTATTTATATATTGTTATTGATCGAGAGAGATTTTATATTGTTTTTATCTTATTATTGGCCATTTGAGGATAAACTATGGTTTTAGCTTAGAGTAGTATAAATGTTAAGTGTTTCGATTAGATTAATTTCTAAGGAAATGTCCAACTTCTAGAAGATAGGGAATTGAAAATGAATAGTAATAGCTAAGAATCATGCAAGATTTTTAAGTAGTATGATCAATTGCTCACGAAGGAGAGACTTGCAAATCTCTCAATTATATGGTTCTATTTCTTATCTTCCCTTCTCATGATATAATTCCACTAACTTTTTGCAGTGGCTTTAGTTTATCCCTTGCTAATGAAATCCCACATACAAGGTTGTAGGTATTAAGGTGGTTGAAAGAGTTGTTGATGCCTGCTTCTTGAATGATTAATCTTGATGATGCTAAATAATGTGGGGTAAGTAACATGCAAAGAATCAATATGTTTTTAAGTGGCACTCATAAATCAAGCCTGTCAAATGCTATTACTTAAATGGTCTCCAGATTTTGTTGTTAGGGAGGATCCCCTATTACTCATGTATGGATTTCTTTTTTGAATATGAGACTTCATTTCTTTAATCGTCAAATTATCTTTGGTATGGCTTCTTTTTTTGGGAGGCTGTTACAAACTGATCAAGCAACTACTGTTGTTTCTAGGGTTTTAGTTGAACTTGATGTCCCCAAGTAACATCCTATAGAAATATGGATTGGTTCAAAAGTTAAGGGGTATTTCCAAAAAGTAGAATTTGAAAATTTACCTATTTTTGGTTCATTTTGCAAGATGCATGGGCATGGAATGAATGAATGCTTTCGAAAACATCCTCACCTCCGTAAAAAAAATAGCTCTTTGAAACAAAATGAGGATGTGCCTACTCAAGTGATCTCTAATCCTATTCAAGTTACTTTAGAGGATAATACCTCCAATCCTAATGCTGAACCGATGGAGGTTAATTTGGGAAACCCTATTATTTCTTCTACTAATGATGGTTCTTTAATTATTAATCAAGGTCTTTTTGTTAAAACTCATGTTGATACTAATATTACTTGTGAAAACATCCAGGATCAAGACTAGTATTATTGTTTCTCCTTCTTGCATGATTAATTTAAATGCTAATGATTTTAATGGAAATATGATTTTTTCTACCTCTACTAATCTCTTAAATGATCAGGAAGCTTTGGCTATTCAAGTGGTCCCTAAAGATGCTCTTTTAGAGGAAGGAGAATTTGTTTTTTCTCTTCCAAAAAGAAATAAAGAAATTGTTTTAAGAGATTGTGATGTTATTAAGGAGGAGGAAAAGTTTATGGAAGATGAATATCCTCATCTATCTTCTTTAAGGGATCCCCCAAATGGTAGTAAGGCTCTTTCTCTTTCTTATTATAATAATGATGCTTTGACTGATACTGAGGAAATGCATATTGCTGCTAAATGTTTTGCTAAAGATGATAATGATTTTTGTTTTATCAAAGTTCATAGTAAAAGAGGAAGGAAACCTAAGCATACTTCTATTCAACCTCCTAGAAATGCTCGATCACATACTTTTCATTAATTTGGTTTTTTATGTTTAATATAATTATTTGAAATGTCAGGGGCATTGGTCATCCTTCTTTTAGAATTCATGTTAAAAACTTGTGTCGTGTTCATAACTTTTCTATTATTGTTTTGCTTGGGCCTCTTATCTCTTATGATAGATTAATTAGCACTTCTAGGTTTTTGGGCTTTAACCATGCTATTTCTAATGTTGTAAACAAGATTTGGGTTTTCTAGAAAGACTCGATTAAAATTAATGTCATTGGTGACTTTACTCAAGTTTTGCACTGTAAGGTTGAGGTTCTTTACTTTAACTGTTTTACTTCTTTTTTTTACGCTGCATCATCGCTTTATTCTTGAAAAATGCTTTGGGATCAACTTTTTGATTTTTATAATATATGTAATTTTCCTTGGATTGTTGGTGGTGACTTTAACACTATCTCTAATCCTTCTGAACGGATTGGAGGTTCCCCTCTTTCTTTTTGTTCTATGGAGGATTTTAATAATATGATTACTTCTTGCAATCTTACTGATATTGGGTACGTTGGCAATAACTTCACTTGGAATAGGGGTCATTTATGGTAAAGATTCGATCGTGTTCTTTTTAATGACTCTTGGCTTAATTCTCTATTTTCCACTAATGTGCAGCATTTGAGTAGAACTTTGTCAGATCATTCCCCTTTACTTATCAACATTAAGTGTAAACATGGTAATGTTTTTTCTCAATTTAGATTCCCAAACATGTGGTTGAATCATGATTCTTTCTTGGATGTCATTCATCTTAATTGGCTTGCCCCTCTTCATCCTGATAATTCTATTTTTGGTATGAAGAGACTCTGGTTTAAGTTGAAAAGGTTGAAAGAAGTTTTAAATTGGTGGAACCATCATGTGTTCAAAAATGTTTTTTCTAATATTCTGCAAGCTTAGCAACTGGTTAACTCTCTCGAATTAGCTTGTAAAAATTATCCTTCTAATACTAATCTTGCTCTCTTAAAGAATTCTAAAGAGGATTTGTTTAATTTACAAGCACAGGAAGAGGTTTATTGGAGACAAAAATCTACTGCTAAGCATTTGCTTGAAGGTGATAACAACACTAAGTATTTCCATGCTTTGGTTAAGATAAAAAGAGCCAAAAATAGTATCAATAAAATACAAAGGGAAAATGGGTCTTTTATTGAAAATTCTGAGGAGATTGCTAATTTAGTTGTGAATCATTTTCAAGCCAGGTTTAACAAAGTTTTTAATCCGGATCAAATTATTGATCATTCTTTCATTCCTTCCCTTATTTTTATTGAGGAGGTTAAAGAGACCTTACTGAATATGAATAAGGTCTGTAGCTGGACCTGATGGTTTTACCATTCTATTTTTTCAAAAATGTTGGCATATTATTGGTGATGATATTTTTCATACTATTTTAGATTTTTTTCTGGTACTCCTATCCCTAAGTTTTTTATTTCTACTTCAATTGTGCTTATTCCTAAAAATAATGCTATTACTAATTGGAATGATTTTTGACCTATCAGTTTTTGCACTTTTTTCAATAAGTTGATTTCTAAAATTATTGTGGATCGTCTGACTACTTTTTTACCCATAATTATTTCTCCTAATCAGATGGGGTTTGTGAAAGGTAGGTTCATTACTGATAATATCCTATTGGCTCAAGAATTCTGACAAGACTTGGATGTTAAGGTTACAGGTGGTAATTTAATCTTGAAGCTGGATATTACCAAGGCATATGATAATATTGATTGGAATTTCATTTACCTTATTTTAGAATTTATCGAATTTAACTCTGTTTTTATCAATTTTATCAAGAACTGTATTGAAAATGTTCATTTTTCTAACATTATTAATGGTTCAAACAATGGTTTCTTCAAATCTTCTCATGGTTTAAGGCAAGGTGACCCCATTTACCCTTCTCTCTTTATTATTGTTGCTGAGTTTCTTTCTAGAGGTCTTACTAATTTATTCAATGCAAATTCTCATTTTTACTTTAAAACTTGGGGGGGGGGGGGGGGGGGGCTTCCTGTTTTTTTTTTGGGGGGGGGGGGGGGGTGTCCCTCTATCGTATTCTATTTTACAGATGATTTTATCGTGTTTCTAATGGGACTATTATCAAAATTCAGAAGCTTATGGATTTTTTTGATTATTTTGAGAAGGTTAGTGTTTTACATTTTAATAAAAACAAATGTTGCTTCATTACCTCTAAGAGAATTTCATATGATCGTATTTTATCTATTAGTAATCTCATGGGCTTTTCTCATGCTCAATTTCCTATTAAATATCTTGGAGTGCCACTTTTTGCTAGTGGAGGAAATTCCTTTTTGTTTGATGATCTCATTGCTTCTGTTCAAAACAGACTATTATCTTAGGAGTCTAATTTCCTTAGCTTTGGTGGTCGGGTTGTGCTTATTAAAAGTGTTCTTTGTGCTTTTCCAGTTTATAGTTTTCATTCTTTTTTTCCAACTCAAACTATTTGTGATAGACTTCACAAGATTATTAATAACTTTTTCTGGAGAGGCACTTCTTCTAATGCTTAAATTCATTGGGCTGCTTGGGAGAAATGTTGTGGTGTTTCGGCTGAAGGTGGTCTTGGTTGTAAGAACTTTAAGGACCTTGCTAAGGTTTTTTCTTTTAAACTTTGGTATAATTTATGTGCTAATGTTAGTCTTTGGGTTAATTTTATGATTTCTAAGTATTGTAATGGAAAGCATCCTACTAATTGTTTTTCTAAACAAGGTGACTAGAGTTTGGTAAAGGCTTTGCATGATTAAATGGGAGGTTAAGTCCTTCATCTCTTGGGGCCTTGGAGATGATAATATTTTCCTTTGGAAGGATCATTGGTTAGGTAAAAATTCTATTGACTATATGTTGAACTCTTCTTCTATTAAGGTCAATACCTTTTTTAATAATAATTTATAGGACTATAATAAGCTTGCCAATGAGGTCCCTGAATGTATCCTCCATATTAATAATGCTTCTAGAGATACTTTGTTGTGTGATCTTTCCAAAGATGGTGGTTTTCATTTAAAGAGTGCTTGGCATACCTTCAGAGAAAAAAGAAATAAAGATAACATCTTCCATAATATTTGGCATAAAAACATTCCTTCTACTATTTCTATTTTTGTTTGGAGAGTTCTGCATAGATTTATTCCTACGGATGATAATCTTATTAAGAAAGGGTGTAACTTGGCCTTTAAATGCAAATGTTATTTTCATAAGGAGAGTATGCACCATGTTTTTTTATTTGGGCCTGTTGATGTTAGAACTTGGGTCTATTTTGATGATTTGTTTCAACTGAATTGTTTTAACTCTCATTTGTCTCTTAAATCCATGCTTAAGTTCCATGGTTTATTAACTGCAAAGGTCGCATTCGTAACCTTATTCCTTCTCTCATTTTATGGTTTCTGTGGCTGGAAAGGAATCAATCCCTTTTCAATAATGTGAAAATGAACCATCAGAATGTTATTCAGAAAGTGAAGGATAAGGTTTTAGCTATGCTGGCTATTAATTTGATTTCTGTTAAGAAGTTTAAAAATTATTACTTTGTTTGTAATTCATTAGGTTTGAAGTTGGAGGGTGTTGCTGCCATTTCTAATGTTATCTACTGGCATAAACCTCCCATAAATTTCTTTAAGCTTAATGTGGATGGCACTAGTACTGAATTACTTGGTGGTTATGGTGTTGTGATTAGAGATAGTAATGGTGGCCTCATTGATACTTTTGTGGGTCCTTTTTAGGGTAACTATTATACTATTG
>NW_021320032.1:328382-343139 GCF_001605985.2 Dendrobium catenatum | reverse complement strand
TCCCGCTATTTTTTGTTAGGTCCACTTGGGAGCTATGCTATATATATCTATCAAAAATTGCATAAGGCATTCAAGCTCCTTTCCTCATCTATTTGCCACCACATATACAATAATATTTTTTCATGGTCTGATCTCCCAACAGATCTCCTCCATTGCATCACATCACAATTGCTCATTATAGACTACCTACGATTCTCCATTGTCTGCACCTCATGGAATTATGTTCTTTCCAATGATGTACCCAATTGAATTCAATGTCATCCCTCGCAATGGCTACTGCTTGCCAGTGAAGCTGGAGAGGCCTCTAACACACTCATCTTCCATGACTTTATAATAAAAGAAGAAGAGGTCAGTGTTAGTTGACATCGTCGCTTCTCCTCCCTTGATAGTTACAACACCAGTTGTCACTGCTTTGGCTCAAAGGATGGATGGCTCGTCACCCTTAACAAATAAGATCTGTAGCCTTGCCTCTTTAACCCTCTCACAAAGGCCGAAATATCACTCACATATCTTTTCACCATCCCAAAAGATCAAGGGCATATGTTAAAGCCCCAAAATTGCCCCAACAACTCCATCACAAACGAGAGATGCTTACTTGATATATATTTTTAGAAAATCATTGTCTCTTCTAATGACTCATTAGGAACTGTTATTTCTATCTATGGACATACAAAATATCTTGCTTTGGCAAAGCCAGGAGATCAAACATGGGTTCTTTGCCGTAGTTGCCTCTTTACGCCATGATGTACGGTGAGCAATTTGAGGATGTTTACTATCTTCAAGAAGATAAAAGATTTAACCAAATCACACATTTCTTGATGGTCCTGGCTTCTGACCTCAATGGACAAAATGTTGAATTGATCTGCCTGGCGAAGGAAAACCCTTGCTTGCGCACCAAAAACTTTGATTACATGTGCTATATTGCTTTTTTGTCAGGAGCACTACTAAAAATAGAGAGGGTGATCGATAATACTAAAAGAAAGATAGATAATAGTAAGAAAGAAAAGATAATGGGTATATTTTTTTTCCAAGTTTGTGCCGATTCCTGTTAATTCTTGTTCTTCCTTTCTTTTGATGCCTATTAAGGATCTAGGGGGTTTTTCCTTGTTTGTGGGTTTAAAATCAAACTTTTTCCTTACATCACACTCTTGCTCTTGGTATTAGACCAAATTGTATATACTTTGTAGATCATTTGAGTGACATGTTACAAGAGTAAATTGATCGGGATGCAAGACTTTCTGATCTTCATAGTGAACAATTTTAATATTTTCTTGACTCGGATTCACAACCTAATTGGCCCCCTTAAATTTAATTTAAACCTTAACTTGCATAAATTGTATATATTAATCTTTGTTAACCATGTAATCTGAATATTTTTGAATTATCAGTCCATTTTTAATATTATGGTTTGTGTTGCTAAGGAGAATCATCAACCTGAGATCGAACGATCCCATATATGGCATACAAAAGGTGTTGTTAAGAGTCTAATTTTTGGCAACCTTTGTGATAGATGAAATAATAAAGCAGTAAGCCCAAAGCCATCCTATTTAGAATGCATTTTAAATAATCAAACCCTTAAACAAATACATAATATAAACAAATAAAATGGATCACATATTGTTGAAAACTATTCAAATTAATGAACAAAAAGCATTCAAAATAATTTCAAAGGCTCTCAAAAGGTCATGCTTTTGCACATATATTTAAATATCTGATTGATGAAGAGAATTTGATCCAAATATTTCTATTTTGAAATCATAAGGAACCCTAAGCAAAATGATATTTAATTTTTATACAATATATACACGTAATGCATTTACAAGTATAATGAATATGACAATTTTTTATTAATATATTTTTTCAACTGTAATGGTACTCCATGGATGCCATTAATGTGTTTGATCCTCTTAGGATTACAGTAAAGCTTCCAACAAACCAATCACGAACGCTTCCACCATCATCGTCTCTAAGACTAAGAGAGACTCTAAAAGAGAAGAAGCTTTGTTTAAACTTTAATGGTGATAAGGGAGGAAGGAGAAGGGTAGAAAAGACAAATGGAATTTCTTTTCCAATCTTTTTGATTACTTTCTAACAAAGGCAATATACATGAACCATGCATGCATTATTTTACTTTAGTATTATGTCTATCAATTAATTGGTGATGATGAACTACTTTCCATATTTTCTTATGTCATTATTCCTTCCATCTATTACCCAATGACGGTGTCTCATTAGAGGAAATAAAATATGCTGTGGAATCTCTTTTAATAAGAATGAGTGAATGGTTTCCATATTACTAAAATAAGAAAATTTCATGTACTTGATATATATTTTAATTATATGAACTAAATTGATAAAAAAAATTATTAATTTATAACATTATTAAAAACAAACTTTTTCCAACCTAATGAAAGGCACCAAATTCATTTTATAAAATGAAATAATATAACTATTTTAAATAAATACCTTTGTCTAAGGTAACACATATATAATATGTGTTTTCTCATCTTCCACTCATTTTTATATCTAAGAATAATCGTTTTGAGACCTCTTAAAACAATGCCAAATTTTGACACAAATAGTCTCATTCGATCTCTTAAAAAAACTATATATAATAAAAGATAAATTTAAATTTCAAAATAAATATTAAATAATAAATTTAATTTTTAGGACATGAATTTTGCACCCTATTCTATTTATGGACAATGCTAGTTGGCCAATTTCATTATTAGCAAATGAGAAGAAAAATTAAAACACTTGAATATTTACCACAAATTCATATTCTATTCCACCTATTTATATCTCTAACAAAGATTGCATATTTGATTTCAACTCTTATTATTTTTTGTCTGATCGTGGTAGTGTTGGAAGGCACTGCAGCTCCTTTCATACATTGGCCACCTCAACTACATTAATATTATGGCATGGTGTGATCTCCCCATAGATCTCCTTTGTTGCATCTCATCGCACTTGTCTATTGTAGACTTAGTCCGATTATCTATTGTTTGCACCTCATGGAATTTCTCTCTTGCGAACTATGCACTCCTTGGATTTCAATATCGTCCCTCCACATGGTTGCTTCTTTCAAATGATGTTGGAGAGGCCTCCGACACACTCACCTTCTGTGAACTAACCATAGAAAGAGAAGAAGCTATCGTCAGCTTCCATCGTCGCTTCTCCTCCATCGGTAGCAACACCTTTGGCCGCCGCTGTTTTGGCTCCAAGGATGGATGGCTTGTGACCCTTGACAAAATAGATCTACAACCTCGGCTCTTTAACCCTATAACAAAGACTGAAATATCGCTCCCATCCCTTTTAACCTTGATCGAGCCACAATATGCCCATGATGGCTCCTTCAGGATTTCTTACAATGACATTTTCTTAGACTTTACACCTCATGACTTATGTGATATGTATTTTCATAAGATCATTGTATCCTCTAATGACTCCTCTAGAACTGCTATAGTTATATTTGGCATTACAAAAGTGCTTGCTTTGACAAGGTCAGAAGATCTGACTTGGGTTCTCGGGCCACAATTATCTCCATATAACACGGAGGAAGAGGAGCAATTTGAAGATGTTTGCTATCATGAAGAAAATCAAAGATTTTACGCAATCACAAATTTTTCTATGGTGCTTTCATTTGACCTCAATGGACAAAATGTTGAATTGATCTGCCCAAATATGCCCAACCCATACTATCGCACCGGAAACCTCGATTTTATGTACTATATTGCCTTTATGTCAGGAACTCTTCTAAGAATAGAGAGGGTGATTGATATTACTCTTGATAGTCACCGTTACGCAAAGACGATAACTATCTCTGTTTTCCAGTTTGTGCCAGCTGTTATTTCTTCTACTTCTTCATCCACTTCTTTATACTCTCAATGGATCCCCGTCAATGAGTTGGAGGGATACTCCATTTTTGTGGGTGGTAATCAGACATTTTCTTTGCATCACACAGTTGCTACCAGAATTAAACCAAATTGCATATATTTCGCCGATCATTTGAGCAACATGATTCCAGATGATGTTGAATGTGATGTTGGACTTTTTGATCTTTATAATGATCGCATTCAATACATCCTTCACCCTTATTCATGGACTAATTGGCCTCCATCAATATGGTTTACACCATCACTTTCATAAATTGAATATCTTAATATTTGTTAAGCATGTAATATGATTTTTTTTGGATTATAAGTCTATTTTTAATATTAATTGGGAAATTTATTAGGTAATACTGAGTAGTTTTTATATTTAAATATGTGCTTACCTTTTTTATATTTGTTTTGAAGAAAAGATATTAATAATGTTAGATCACAATTGAGTCTTTTAGTGATCTTGTTAGCAAGTAGATTCTGCTTCTTTCTTAACGTAAATAACAATTTGGAGCATATTACATAAAAAAGCAACTAAATGAAATAAAAATAATAATGTTTATATAAAAAGAATGAGAGAAAATGCTCCCAAAATTGTATATACTCATAAATTCTATGCCTTGAATTTTTTTTAGAAAAAGTCTTATGTGTTGAAATACGTAAACAAATCTTTGAAAGACAATATTAATATATATTATCTCAACTATTATTTTGAAAGCAATCAAGGATTTCAATGAAAAAAGATTTAATGAAAAAAATCTGTCATTGTCAACTCTGTTGCATGGATATATATATAAGTTCTGATCCTCTTAAATAATTTAGATGCATCAATCTTATCAAATTAAAAATGTACACTTTTTCACTATAGGAAATTCATAGTATACCAGTGGAACATATGGCTGTTATTTGATCGGCGGTTAAATTGCCGACTTTTAATAAGGTATAAACGTCGGTAATAAAGAGTGAACCACCAGAAACTTTGGAGGCTCGCTAGTATTATGTTTTCATGACTGTGTTTAACAACGGTTTAGCAGGTGTTTTAATTGAAAATTTTATGGCGATTTAAACCTCCATAAATGCCACAAATAAGGGCCCTACCCCCACCCCCTTTCTCATCATTTCTTCTCTTGGCTTGTTTGGTTCGTCGAAGGAACGCTCTCACTAACCCAAATTTGCCCTACCTTGGTTGCATGACTCATTCGATTTGTCCAGAGAAGTCGTGACTTGCCCCCTAGCCTCGCCGACCAATCGACCTAGCCAATTTTTGCCCACCCACCTTAGCCAAAGGTGATCTCCATACATTTCCTTAATTTTTTTTTAATCTCCATAATCATTTTTCTATAATGGGATCAAATGTTTACTATTCATGCATTTTAATCTCCATGCATGCCTTTGGTGTTGATTTATAGAAAGCATATGATAAAGTTCCAAGAGAAGTGTTATGGATAGTTCTTAAAAAGAAATGAGTTAACGCTTATACTTGAATAATTAAAGATATGTATGCAGGAGCTATTACTTGTATTCAAACACAAGGTGATTTGACCAAGTATTTTCCTATTTCAGTTGGATTGCATCAAGGATTGGCCTTAAGCCCATTCTTTTTTATTTAGTCATGGATTTTCTCACTAGACATTTGCAAAAGGATGGACCTTGGTGTATGCTTTTTGCTAATGATATTCTTCTTCTTGATAAGACTAGAGAGGTAGTTGAAGGTAGACTTGAATTATGGAGTTCAACCTTAGAATCTAAAGGTTTTCGCTTAAGTATATCTAAAACATAATATAAGCAGTGTAATTTTAGTAGTAAGAGACCTAGTGAGGGGATTGTGATTTTGGGCTATCAAGTCATTAATAAGAGTAAACATTTTAGATATCTTAAATCTATTGTTCTAAGTGATGGTGAAATAGATGGGGATATTACCAGCAGAATTCAAGTTGGATGGTTTAAGATGAGGAATGCACTGGGCTTGTTGTGTGATAGAAAAGTCCCCATCAAACTTGAAGGAAAATTCTATAAGATGGTGGTAAAACCTGCAATGCTTTATGGTGTAAATGTTGGCTATTAAAAGAGAAGCATAATACTAAGTTAAGTGTTGCTGAGATGAGGATTCTCAGGCGGATGAGTGGATTTACCTATAGAGATAGGATATGAAATGAGCATATACATGAAAAGGTTGGAGTTGCTCTAGTGGAAGATAAGATTAGAGAGAGTCACCTTAGATAGTTTAATCACATAAAATAGCAGCCTTCAGATGAATGGGTTAAGAAAGTACACTTGGTTAGAAAATATTATAAATGATCTTTCTTTTATAGATTTAAACAAGAGTTTGACTTTTAATAGGACACAATGAAGAAAAACGATTCATATACCCGACCCCATATAGTGGGACAAAGGCTTGATGTTGTTGTCATTGTATAATATAATACTCTTACTTGATCATTTCCTGTATGAGGAAAATTTAACTGAAGGAAAGTAGTGGTGACCCAAATATGGATATATAAGTATTTGAAGCAATTACATTGCATGATAATGATGAATGTTCAAAATATAAAAGTGCAATGGAGGGAAAATGATCTAAATTAATTATTAAATATAATCTTACAAAATTAACCAAGTTTTTTTTAGAAAAAGAGTTATCATTAATCGATAATATATTTCCTACCATGATTAATTTACCACACCATTAAGGCTACACCTTTCTTAATAATTCATTTCCAAGGGATTGATATGCGAAGCATATTTGGCTCAAGAAACCACCCACATCTGCTCCTACTACTTTAAGCCCCATGTGTGGAGTACAAGAATAAAGATTAGTCGCAACATGGAATTTGATATCAAAGAACAATTGCTATATAAATAATCAGTCTTTATATGTGATGAAAATCCTTGTGGATAATGTGTTGAAAGATTCCTCAATGATTTAAAAAACAAAACAATGACTTACATGTGTTACTAAACTGTCAGGGGATCGATGTCTTGTCAAGAGAGATAATGGAGATGAGAAAGATTCAAACTAAGATACAGGTGGAGCTACGATCATATCGAGCTGAAAACAAGAAAAAAAATGAATAAGAGCCTATACCTGAATCACTGTGTATCGAAGATACATACTATAATTAGATGTTGTTAAATGTTTGAAGAACTAGCTGGTGTATTTTGAACATATGGATGTGAATGAACATATTTTATATTTTAAAGATTGTTTAACAAGTTAAACTTTATATATTTTATGTTTTGAACTTATAGAGCATCTATTGATTTTGGATGTTAGTGCATTTATATATTATGTTTTTAGCTGCCTGAGTATATGGTTATAAGTACTTGTTTTGCATTTTGAACAACCTGGAGGTACTTGTGGAAAATTGTTTGGATAGAGAGGGCGTTGTCTTTTTTTTTTTGCAATTGCTAGAAGTTTTCGGCAGCTAATCGACAACTTAACTGTCGGAAACCTTCGATACAAAATAGAGGCAATAACTGTCAATTATTGCATTTTTGCCACCGATAATAACTGGTAGTTTGGCCAACAGTAACATCAGGGTTTGATCGCCAATAATTCCTCTAGTAATGACTGGCAGTTAGCCTGTGGTTTTTTGCGCTAGAATACTCGGTTTACCTCCAATTTTTAGCCTAGTAATTTTTGGTTGTTATAGTTACTAGAAAATTACCAAAAAAAAATACCACCAGAAATAAACCATCTATTTCCTTTTCCTATATCCTTTACTTTGGTGATTTTGAAACAGCTTGAAAACCACCGAAAAAATGAGAACTGCTAGAAAAGTGAGGTAAACTGCAAAAAATTGCTACCGATAATGGAATATTTTCCTGTAGTGCTATAATGATGCTTTGATGAGAAAATTATAGTATAGTTATTTTTTATAATTATATATATTGCCTAAGTGTCATCATCCTATCATGATAGTCCAACATCATTTAAATATTATCACCCAATCATTGATGTTCGACACTCATCATTTGATTATCATAGCTCGTTCACCATCATTTAACCATTACCATCTTACTGTTGTTGAAACACCACCATATCTTATTTTAATCCAACAAGCATTGCTAAATTGGCATCATTTGTTGTCGCAATCATATCTCTATTTGTTTCACAATATCTACAACTATAAGTTGCCAAATAAATATTTCTTAATTTGTAATATTGTCATCTACAATTGTGAGTAAGAGCTATTTTCTTTAAGTACATAATATATTATCTTAACAAAGTCATGACTTACATTATTATTCCTATCTTGGTTTTTCACGTACAAGTTGTAGTGTCTCCAATATTGTTTTCTTTTATTTTCCTTTCTTGGATCTTTATATATAGCTATTGCATTAATCCCATAGTCTACCACCACAAAAATTCAATCACACAATAGGTCCATAGGTACATCTATCTTATATATATTCATGTTTTTTTTTTTTGAAAAAGAAGTTTTTCTTTGGAACAATTTTAAATTATAAATTCTTTGGAAACTTGAAATTGACTTTTAAATTTTAATTCTAAAATCGAACATACCTTCGAAAATACTATACCACCTCAAGAGGTGGAAATAAGATTTTCTAATAGGGTTCAGATTTAGAATTACAAATTTGATCATGAATCTCTTAGTCAAATTCATTGAGTAATTACATATATCCAGTAGAGTCAAAATGATGTTTGATCAAATATTCAGCTACGATAATCTAGTTTTGCTATCAATAATTTCATATTCAAGGTCATAACAACAAATGATATATATTCCCAAAGGAAGAAAATATCATTCCCTCTTAATTGTTTGAATATGATGATGACCATTACCATTGATTTTAATTTTTCCCCATGAGAATTAATTAAATTTCAAAATTTATCCGTTTTCTTTAAATCTCTTATAAGTGCAAGTCCTCATAATCAATTACATCATAGGAAAGTTGAGTGTCCTATGAATACTAGTAATTAAAATAATGGTAGAAATTTCATTTTTAGATTTTTAAGGAGGGATATCAAAGAAGTGAAGTTTGAATTTCAAGTAGGATTGGATCAAACTTGAGTACTTATATATGGTCAATGAAGGACGAGTAGGAGGTTTTTTAAGATTCTAAAATGATTTAAAATTGCCTCACCTAACTTATGTGTTGGGCTTTAAATTTTAGTTTTGAGAATATTTTAATTTAAGTTGTCAATTTATTAGACAGTGTGGATTCTATTTTTTGAATTTAGGGCTTATAGTTTTATGTTTGTTCTGAATCCTAAGTCTAGTTTGGGAACTAAGAAATAGTAGCCCGGACCTAGCTAATATAGTGTAAATTTGAATTTATCCCAGCCTGGATTGGGGAGCAAGCTAATCACCTATGCACTTTAAAACTATATATCCAATTTTTTTATGAAAGGTGGGTTGGGACGTTGTTATTTAAGTTATAATGAATTGGGTTCAACATTTAGAGCTGATCCTAATTGGCCCCTTGACACATGTGGGTTGATTATGCTTCAAAAATAAAATTAAAATTTTTAATTATTTGGTTTATTTCTAATGTAATACATGTAAATTCAGCTTTTAATTGCATAAAATGATATAAAACAATTTTAAAAAAGGCTTAAAAATATTTTTTTCCCTAGAGATTGCACAAAATCCCCTTGACAAAACTACATCAAAATAGGCCAAGTGGTATTCCAGAACCCAAGGCTTATTGGTCGGGGGGGGGAATGCCTAACAAGAAAGAGAAGATTTAAAATGTATGCATGAGAACCCTTGATGAACCCGAGCATACTTCTTAGAATCAATTATCTTTTAATGTGAGCCTAATAATTTTATTTCATTTGAGTGGAAAAAATTTTTTTAGCGTGCCCTCATTAGCCTCTAAATTTTTTAGGCTAAATCAAAATATGTTTGAAAGAAAGAAACCTAAAAAAGCAGGTAATTTTTTAAGCACAAATAATGTAAACATTCAACACATTATCAAATTAAATATAAAGTTCATGTGGAAAATGTGATCTAATTATAACCCATATTTGTAGAAATTAAAGGTAATCAAGTGCCACTAACAACAACCCAGATTCTAGTCCTAGAAATAATGCAAGTGATTTTGAGAATGAGATTTTCTATATATCTTCATTAATCATCTTCTTTCTTTTTTTGAGCTCCTTGGATGAAATGAGTCTAGGTATCTAAATAAAAAGAACTCCTCTTCGAATTGGTGTTTATTTTCTCTTGGGATTTTATAATTATTCTAACTTGAATTTCCAAATGAAAGGAAACTCTACCTTAAGGGATGTTGCCTTCTCTTTGGAATTTAAGTTAGATGCTTGATATCCCATCTCAAAATCAACTTTCGTAGTACAAATCAATTAAATTGAATTACATATAAAAAATTTAAAAGTCTAGATTCTAAAATAACATGCATGGTTATCCTAGCAATTATAATTAAAATCATCCACAATCATAAGCAGTTATGTATTTACTCAAATAAAATCATAATCAAGCTTGACCATGATATTTTAATTTCAAGAGGGACTTATTATTTTAGTACCTATAAAAAATTTGTCAATTTAAATTTATTTTGGCCCCTTTAATTTTAGCCCTACATGAACATGACCACCGATAAAAAACTCTATGACATGTAGCCCCATAGTCCAAGATAGTCCAGCCTGTAAACTAAGTTGATGTAGCTCAATTAAGGATTTTAATTTAGTTAAATAATTACTAATCAATCAATTTTAATTTTGTACACTCCATAGAATCTATTCGTAGCATTGTCATAGTAGACTTGAGGAACCAGGCCTCCTTAGAACAGGTAGCCTCACAATTTAAGAAAGTCTATTCTAAAACTTTTATCTTTTCAGTGCTTGATGTATATTAAGGGGTATGATGCTAATTTTAATAATCAAATTACTGTCTTTTCAAATTTTAACCAGTTATTAAATTTTTAGATTTTTTATGAATTATTTAATGCATTAAATTAAGGGGTCAAAATTTAAATTTTTAATTTAAATTGAGTTCTAGAATGTTAGTATTTTTCTAATTACTATATTCTAAGGTGAGAAATTTGACACTAAGTTTATTAGACTAAAACTATTCTAGATTAAGTTGTGAATTTTTAAAGTTTTGACTTATTCTTGAACTATAATTGATCAAATTGATAACTTTTTTTAGTTTGACTTGTTTCTGGTGGTTTGATATTTTTAATAAAGATTAGAAAATAAATAGAATCTAATGCCTTTAATTTTGCTCCATTTGAAATTTTTTGGAGTTAATTATGAATTTTTGAAGTTTGAGAAATTAATTAAATTATTAAATAGGTCAAATAAGAAGGTTATAATGGTTTTTCTCAAATTCATTTAAAACATAGTGAAATCACTCCTAGAGGCCAGGGATGGCTGTGAGAGTGTTTCCAAGTGTTTAAGATTTATTTGAAATTATTATTATTTTTAAATAATTAACTTAATTAAATATCGATCATCATTTAAAATTAAGTTAAGGTCAAATTAAGGGTCCAGTCAAGAGGCTTTTAAATTTTTGAAGTTTAGGATTAAATTCAGGAGAGTTTGATATATTAATAAATTTTTTTATTTAATTTGAATTAATTGCAATTTAATTAAAATTCTAGGTTAATACTTAAGGTCAATTTTTTGTTACACAAATAATGGACCAAATGGATTCCAATTTCAATGAAACCTGAACAAAAGTTCATCAAATCACAAAGCCCAAGCCCACTGAATTTGGGTCCATAAAAGACCCTTTAATGTGATTAACCAAACCACCTAAGGTAATCACAAGGTTATCTTAATGGTTTTAAAATGGGCAAGCTAAACTAGGGATTTGGATGCAAATGAGGCTATCTAACCCTTAAACAAAGCATAATTAATACACAATATCATAAGTCCTAATTCTCATTGAAGAGTTAATTAGGCTAAATTGAACTTAAGAGTCAAATAATGACACTTAAGCCTAATTTAGCATAAATATGCCCTTAATCATGTCAATTTGAGGGAAGAAATTTTTGCCATGTCAGAGACATGCCCAAAATTGATCTCCTAAGGTTCCAAGCCACGGTGAATTATTTTCAAGTTAAAATTGCAAAAATTCTTTTAGGGCTATTATTGGAATGGACTAAGTTTCATGGATGATCATGGCTTGAAACCATAAGGCTTTTATTGGGCTCGTCAAGACCTTTACCATGATCCTAAGATCACCTAAATTGGATAAGTGTGTGAGGGTTAAGTGCTTTTTGAATTCCCTATAATTTTTGGAATTTTAAGTGGAGAATTACTTAGTCAGCCACACACTTTCCACATAGGTGCCACCTTATTTGTAGTGACTAGGTAAACATGAGATTAACCATGTCCATTTGATAAGAAATCAAATGGTTAAGATTAAATAGGCCATGAGACCATAGGATTTAATCAAAATTATTGATAGAAGACAATGGCTAAGATTATATCTTTAACCTCTCATGGAGCTCCATGGTCGTAATTCTTTTCCCGCATGATCCAAGAGAACCTACTGGCAAACTTAAACCATATTTTACAGGGACACTCAGGATAATTCAAACCATTAATCCAAAGATCAGTTTTTGGTGGTTTGACAATTTTCTTTACACTTGACCTCCATTATCTAGCTAGGAGCTCAGGATTGAGTTTATACCTTAGAGAGAGTTCCAATTCATAGGCTTTTATATCAGGTAGCTTAAGGGGATGACATCAAACACTTCTCATTCTGATGTCTTGACCAGAGGAGAATAAAAGGTATGACTTCAAGTAGAGGGCTGGGCAATTTTATTAAAGTTCATTAAGAATGATGGCTAGAGAAGGATGGAGAGTGGGGGTAAGTAGAGAGAATATTGAGAGAGCTCTGGGGACATTTTTGAAATACTAGAGGTGAATGAAGAGGTCTGGATCAAAGTGCCTTATTTAAGATTCTTCTATGGCAATATACGGTCGTCATGGCCCAAAAAAGCTATTGGATGTTCGCGAGCTGGAGTGTGACAACTTGGAGACCCTTTTTAAGCTCAAAGTAGGTGAGTTGAAGCCTTGGGAATGTCTTTGGCCATTGCTCATAAAGGGAGGGGGGTAGAGCTCTTTCCCTTTCCCTCCGACCAATGTTGGACACTACTCAGGTCAGATTAAGGTGGAAAGCTGTGTGGGAGCTGGGTGAGCACAATGGTGAGTTCAATTGGGTACAATGAAGCCAAATTTTTGAATATGGCTCAAGTTGACACAAACCTATTTTGTTTGAGTTAATTTGGGTGCAACTGAGGTCAAGCTAGGCCATGGGTTGGATAAGGGAGATGCATTGGGTAAAGGGGTATCTAATGTAAGTGGGAATTATGCTTCGTTTGGTCTACGGTGAGAATTGATTAGAGTTAAAATATTTTTGACCACTTTGGGCTAACTCAAGTCTTGCTCAAGTCAATCCAAGGGATAAACTAATTAGGGGAGGTTCATTAGATATGGAGTCACCCTTACTGATTTGATCACTTTTGGCTAGCTCAATTCCTAGCTTGAGTTGATCCAAGGGCTGGGCAAGCTAGCGTAGGTAAGTTGGGTCATGAGGACCTAATGTAAACATTACTTTGGCTTTATTTGACTTAGGGTAAGCTTTGGCTCATGGAGAATCATCTTTGGACACTTGGGTAGGACATGTGGCTAACCCAAGTGGACCCAAGGGTTGGGTGTTCGATAGGATCCTCTTAGGAACCTAATAAGTAACTCTAAGAGTTTGGGTTGGCTTGAAAAATCCTTGATCAAGATATATATTCAACTATATACAAATTTAGTTAAACCTTTTTGACTTGGTCAACCAGGTTGACCAAGGGTCAAGAGTTGGGTCCATTCAATTTGGATTGATGGTATGAACTCAATTGAAGTGATCTCAAGTGATGGGAAGACAATTTGGATAGCAATGCATGTTTGAATGGTTAAACGACACTTTTGTCAACCGTGATTAACATGATCAACTAGTTCAAACTAAAGGTTGGGTTTGAGTCTATCGCATTCATAATGATATTTAGGACGCATTATAGAATATTTCAATGCTTGATGTTATTTAGCTATGTTGAGGTTTGGGGAAATTCCAAATTTTCCCTTAATGGATATTTTATTCATTTTGACCCCTAATCAACTATGGGTCAAACTAGGTCCACCGTAATGCATTTTAAAGTTCAATACGCCATAAAAAATGTTACGAACATGTTCAAAGGTCTTGGGAAAGGTCCCAAAGAAAAATTCCACAAAGTGGAAAGTCTAGTGGCATAGGCTATAAATATTTGAAGGTTTTATAGTCTTTGGATTTTAATTAAAATTTTTGGGGTAAGAGGCCTTAGATTGGAATCAAATTTAGAGGGTTGATTTTAGGGGCTTTCCTGATCAATATGAAGTTGATAGATCATGAATTGGAGGTCATTTTATTTGGTTTTGAGGTGATTAAAAAAATAACTCAAAAAGGGTTATAGGACATTGTTCCTTTACCTAGGATTTTGGTCTAGAATTTTGGGTTTGAATTCTATTTTAGGTTTGGTTAATTGAATTTGAATTATCCACATCAATCACAATCAAATGGTTGTTTGAGATTGATTGAATATGATTGAGGTTTAATAGAAGGTTGGATTAAAGGTTGAAGTGAAGTTTGGAATAAAGTTTGGATGATTGACATCTATATTATAGTCTAGAATGGAGCCTGGATTGATTAGAGTCTAGGTTTAAGTTTGAATTGAGTTCTAAATGATTGACAACTAGATGATTATCAACCATCAAATAAACATGCAGGAGTTAGCGTGGATCCTGATGACCTCATACAAAAATGAGTTCAACAATCCCCAATTATGAATTATTTATTAATACAAAGTGTGTCATATTTTTTTTCAGTAAAGTCAAGACCTATAGTATTATTCCTATCAC
>NW_021320032.1:309059-328282 GCF_001605985.2 Dendrobium catenatum | reverse complement strand
TCAAAACACAGGTCATGAAAATAGGTTTGCAATAAGAAGATAGGTAATTGAGAATGAATTAGTAATGGGTTAGAAGAGGATTAAAAAAAAAATAAATAGTATGACAAATTGCTCATGAAGGAGGGACATGCAAATTACTCAATTGTAGGGCTTTCTGTTTTATCATTCTATCTCATGTTATAATTCAACCAACTTTTAGCATGGTCTGAGCTTATATCTTTCTAATGAAATCACACATACAAGTTTGCTATAGGTATTAAGGTGGTTGATGGTGATGTTGATACCAACATCATAGATGATCAATTTTGGTGATGGCAAACAATGGGGGTAAGTAACATATTAGGAAGCAATATAGTAACAACTAACACACATAAGATATTTGAAAGTCTAACATGTTAGTTATCACTGCGAGACTAATGAAGATCCATGGTAGGGGGCTATTATGAGGACAAAGAAACCTTTAGGGTGTAATGCACATTATATATGACCAAAGACTACTCTTTTTAGTTTCAATTCTAAAGTGTTATATGGATATTTTATTATAACTATTTTTTTCTTGAAATTGGAAAAGGTTTAACGTGTAACTTTTAGTATATTGTTATGCACTTTTCTATACAATTTTATTTTTAGAATATAAAATTTTACTGGTCAGTTTTTTTTTATGTATGGATTTCTTAAATATCTAGTTTATTGTGTCATTTTTTCGACCTCGGTAAAGTTAGTAAAGTGTTTTAATGTAACATTCAATGCATTCTCTGTGAAATTGATAAAATTCTAAGAAAGTTAATTTGGAATCTAAAATTGGTATGTATATGTTGGTTATATATTGCATTTATAATATCATGAATTTCATGATATTCTAAATTTCTATTATGGAAACAGAAGTGCACTTTCGAATTGGGTGGTTGGGTCGGATGTAAATAATTATATATTATGGATTGCTCTGTTTTGAAACTACTATGCACATGTTTTAAAAAGTTGATAGGTGGTAAACGGAAGTTATAAGTGGGCATAAACATATGTGCATTTTAGCATTCATTTTCATCTAATTTGCTAAATCGAATAGTAAACATAAATTATGTTTATTTTCATTATGAACCACGAATTGAATTCTGATATGGGGAAAAAGGTTGATATATTGTGTTTTATACTCACTATGTTATTTAAATTATTTCATGCAAAGGAAAAGGTCTCATTGTGTAAGTTGAGTCTAATAGGGAGTAGGGAAATTGGATTTTATTAAGGTACGTAGGAATTTTGTAGTTCATATTATATTTAAACGGAATTCATTATAATTTGGTCTATGGTTATTTAAGAATTTTTTTGATAAATATCATGATATATGTTATTGATGTAAATTATATATTCATTTGGAAGATTAGCGGGCTTGGGTGAAATGGGATGTTTTGTTAAGAATAACCAAATATGTAGGAAAAGTATGTTCAAAGATCTTCTAGGTCTACTTGTTGATGGTGAAAAGATATGAGATTAATATTTCAACTATTGTGATTGGATTGATAGGGATTTTTTTAAGGGTTACAATCAATCCATCCTTAGATACAAAGACAAGATAGATAGAGATGTGACCATCAAGGGAGGATAAGTGACAATGATAGCCAATTCTACCTTCTCCTTCTTCCTCAATGATAAGATCATGGAAGATTAGAGTGTTACATGCCTCTTTGAAATTGTTGTTATGGAATAACAATGGGTAGGGATGACAGTTAATACTTGGGTGTGTGTTTTTAGTAAAAAAATAAAAAAAAATTGCACAAAGTGCATACAACCACATAGTTTAGTAGGATAATAATGAGCAAGTGTGCTTAGAAGTAAGATAGGATGCATGGTGGATTTGGCGAGGCCCATTAGTTAGAAGACCTCTCCTCTCATTGACCTCATCATCTTCAACATTGATGCCACTACCAAAGCGTGAGGCTTTATAGAGGCGGTGTTGGTGGATTATAAGAGAATGAGTTGCTCGAGGTGGCCATGGCTAAACTTTGAAGACTTGTTGCTATCATTTGTAAGACTGCCTTTGCATTTTGCTCTAACAACAAGGTTTTGGAACTGGTTTGAATGATTTTTCTCTTTCTCTCTCTCTCTCTCTCTCTCTCTCTCTCTCTCTCTCTCTCTCTCTCTCTCTCTCTCTCTCTCTTATTTCCAACATCCTTGGAAGGATGTTCAAAATTACATATGTATGAAAGAATATTCTTCTCAAAAAATTACCCAATCTGTCGGCATGATACAAAAAATTCAATAAATTGACCAATGAGTCGGGTTTTCTAATTAGTTTAATTAATGGGTTGGTTTTCAGTTGACATGCTAACCCATTTTGTATCAAAAAATTATATGTTTAATATTTTTTCACAAACTTACTTGATTGAAGAAAAAAATAGAAGGAGGCAAACATAGTTTTATGAAGAATTCACTTCGAACATCCATTTTACATGAAAAGACTACTCATCGGAGAAACCATGATATGGTTGAATTAATGTGTAATGCAAGGGCAAAAAATTGTCATATACGAGGAAAAGGGAAATTCATGGAACATAGCACTCCATTTTTAAACTAATAAAATAAATAAGAAAATTGTAATAAAAAATATACAAGTCGATATAAAAAGAAGGTATGCAAAATATATAAAAATTAGAAATTATTTAATATATATGATACAAACTATAAAATAAGTGCTCACACAACCTTTTTTTAATCTTTCTTAAACAAATAGAAGAAAAATATATCATAGAGTGTGGTTTTATTATTTTTGTCTCCTTGATTCATATAATGGGGTCTAGCACCACTTATTTTACAAAGGCTTTAGGGTACGAGAATGATACTTGTGACAAACAGTATATGGCTTCTTCAAGGGGGCCATCCAACACCCATTACATTTTTTAAAAAATCTACGTAATATCTCTCTTTCTCTCTCTAGACTCTTTCTCTCTCTAGACTCTTTCTCTTACACACCTCGGTATTCAAGCTCCCTCAACAATAGCCATGTCACCTCTCCCTCTTACAATTCTCTTCCCTAACTTCAAATATAATCTTCTTATTTTTAATTAAATATCATAATCTTTATAGTTCATAAACTATTAAAACAATTAACCAAAATGGGTTAATAGGTTAGCTTCGAGTCATTTGGTTTGTTAATGGGTCGGATTTGGGTTGATGTTTGTTTATATAAATTCTGCATTGTTATTTCAGAATTTAGATTAGGCAATTTCTACTTTTTTGTAAGGTTTGAAAATTTGATTCCATCAAATTTTATGATGTTTCTTTTGAAAAATCCATCTATTTTTTAGTGTCAGATTATTATAGTGTTTTTGTTTCAATAATTTATTCTTCATTTCTGGATGAAAAAGATTAAGGATTTTTTAAATTCAATAATTTTTGCCCCCACATGGAAAAAGTCCTAGCTCAAAGGATGGGTGGAGCTCTGATGTCTTCTAGTCCTACAAAACTTAGGCTTAATCCTAACCCTCCATCTACCCTTCATCTTTCACGCGTATGATTTTGTGGCTCTTCAAACCCCACTTCTTCTTAGCTATTAAGGCTTCGTTTGGGACAGCTTTTTTATTGCTTCTTAAAATAAAATTTTAGTATAAAAATTTTCATTTTTGTAAAAAGTACATTAGAATGTGCATATAACAATGTGCATGAAATTAAAATATGTTTTGTAACAAAGTACATTGGGACAGCTTTTTTGTTTCTTCTTAAAACAGAATTTTAGTACAAAAATTTTCATTAGAATGTGCATAGAACAATGTGCATGAAATTAGAATATGTTTTGTAATATAATTTAGACAATCTTAATCGATCACATCGCAAAGTTTATTTTGGTAGGCAAGATGATGGTTCTATGGACTCCTTAATGCAAACTTCTTAAATGCATCAATTTTAACATTATATATTTTCATTTCTTTATCGATGTCAATTTCATTAAACAATTATATTATTGAATTCATTATATACAAATTTTTTTACTAAAGATTTTTTAACATATATAAAAACATCAAATCCTCCACGCACTATTTTGCTTAGAACCACTATTACCAAGGACTTCATAACTACCAAGGTTTTTGTGTAAGCAATAAGCCTAGACCCGGGTTCGCATCCGATTGGGCGACCATGATAGCCTTAAGCGTTGGCCCGAGAAAATGGTGTGGGTTACCTACTAGGTCGGCTCGGGTTTTACCCGCCTATTATTATTATTATTATTATTATTATTATTATTATTATTATTATTATTATTATTATTATTATTATTATTATTATTATTATTATTATTATTATTATTATTATTATTATTATTATTATTATTATTATTATTATTATTATTATTATTATTATTATTATTATTATTATTATTATTATTATTATTATTATTATTATTATTATTATTATTATTATTATTATTATTATTATTATATAAATAGTTTACTTCAACATTTTTATCATATATAAAGAAATCAATTCCATCATGTACATGTTTGCTTTTAACCAAAATTATCAAGGATTTTGAGTAATTCTTGAAATAATGTTGAATTTGCTTTTCTTGGAGTAATTCTGAAAAGCTCTTTTTAGCCCATTGAATAAATCTTAAAACCACTAGATCAGTTCCAATACGAACCTATTAAATAGGCTCCTAGAAATATGAATCTCAACCTTAAAATTTAGTCATTGAGTTGTACCTCCCCAAGACCTAGGGGGAGAATTTTACATACCTTTCATACATATTTCTCAACCCCTAATTGTATTATTCACTAATAGAGCCATCATTATAGGAAAATGTATGATTTACAGTGGACAAATGCATAAGAAATCTAAGAGTTTTCATCGAAATTTATAATTTTCGACGGAATCATGCATTTCTGCAAGTAAAACACGTGTTAGAAAATGATTTCAATTGGAATAAATTTCTATCATAAATGTTTTCAATGGATTTCTAATAGATTACTGACAAAAGATTACTTGTTTAACATAAAAAAAATCATGTCAAAATGTTTTGCCTAAAATCTGTTGAAAACCTATAACAAAAAAAACCTAAGCTATATATCTTAATCATTTGAATATATTACACAGATAACATCATGCAAATAATAAAAACAATTATTCTATGATTATTTTATGTTCTAAAATTTCTAGAACTAGTATGCCCACTATAGTACAGTCAAATGTGGTAGTATCTACACTCAAGTTGGAATACATATATTAATTGGTTTTGCAAATATCAATGGTTATAAAAGTTATTTTTGAATATAAGTACCATATTTATCTTTCTTGTGTTTCCATTCTATAGATTTCAAGGTATGGAATGTTAAGTCTATTCATAAAATAAGAACTCTCTGCCATATGGTAAGGATGACCGGTTTATATAACTTCACAACTATTGCATCCTGAAATATTCGTGGTGGTATAGAAATATATATAGTTTATCATCTTAGTTTTGTATGAAGATCCAACATGCATACATATACAAAAGGAGGGTATAACATTCATAAGAGATACTAAGATTTTTATGTGGAAAATCCTCAAAAGGGGAAAAGCCACGGTGCCTGGCCCAATTTGAATGAATCAACTATTATTTGGAGTCAAGTGAAAATTAGGACCTTTCTTAAGGAAATGCCTTAGCTTGATGTAACAAATATACATTATATAGTGTGTGTTACATGATGGGACTTGAAAGAATCACTATTGATACATTAGTTTGGTCGGTAGGACCATAGTCAGTGGGCAATGGAGGTCGGAAAGATCGTAGTCTCATGATGGAGGTCAAAAGGATCATTGTCAGTGGGAAATAGTGGCCAGAAAGATCATTTTCTGGTAACGAATACTAAAAGGACCGTAGTCGATATGCACTAGAAGTTAGAAAGACTATTATCTAGTGAAGGAGATCGAAATTACCATAGTCGGCTAGCGACAAAGGTCGGACCTTTGGCGATGGGTGAAAGTTTGGCGTAGGGTGGAAGTCTGACGAAAGTCAGGCAATGGAAAAGAGTTTTGCAATGGGCGAAAGTTGGGCGTCGGATAAAAATTCGGTGACGGGTGAAAGTTTGGCGTTAGGTAGAAGTCTGATAAAATTCTTGTGATGGGAGAAAGTCTTGTGTCAGGTAGAAATCCTATGATGGGCATAAGTTTGGTGTCAATTAGAAGTCCGACAAATGTCCAGCTACAAACATAAATCAAGCGAAAGGAAAAAGTCCAGCGATGAGTGGATGTTTGGTGTTACTTAGAAGTTTGACAAAATCAAGCGACGGGGTGGAAGTCAGACGTCTGGTATAATTTTGATGAAGGATCAAACTTTGGCATTGGGCAGAAGTCTGATGAAAGTCAGCAGACGGGCAAGTCTATGGTATCAGTTGGTGGTCGGGTAGAACTTCGGTGTGCATCGGATCTCAGGCAGAACTCCGACATTAGTTACCATTTGAGTAGAACTACGGCTTTAATTGGTGGTCAGGAAGTATTCCGACGTCAGTCGGCTGTTAGGCAGAACACCAACTTCAGTCAGCGGTCGTGCAGAACTCTGACATTAGTTATCATTTGGGAAGAACTTTGATGTTAGTAAGCTACAGGGTGAAAGTCTTGTGGTGGTCGAGGAAGAGTGTTGTGGCAAGAGAGCTCTCTTCCTTTTTTTCTTGCTTAGGACTCCATCATATAGTCTATTCATAAATATAAGCACTCTCTGTCATATAATAAGGAAGATCAATTTATATAACTTCACAACTATTGTATCATGGAATATTCGTGGTGGTATAGAAAAATATACATTTTATCATCTTAGTTTTGTGCGAAGATCCAGCATGCGTACAGATCTAAATAGATGGTATAACATTCATAAGAGATACCAAGAATTTTATGTGGAAAATCTTGAAAAGGGGAAAAACTACGGTGCCTGGCCTAGTTTGAATAAATCCACAATTATTTGTAGTCAAGTACAAATTAGGACCTTCCTTAGGGAAAGGCCTTAGCTTGATGTAACCAATATACATAATATAGCATGTGTTACATGATAGGACTTGAAAGAATCACTATTGATACATCAGTTTCATTGGTAGGACCATAGTCGGTGGGAAACAGAGGTCAGAAAGACCATAGTCTCTCAATGGAGGTCAGAAGGATCATTTTCGATGGGAGATAGTGGCCAGAAAGATTGTTGTCTGGCAACAGATACTGAAAGGACCGTAGTCAGTAGGAAATAGTAGTCAAAAAACTATTGTCTAGTAAAGGAGATAAGAAGGATCTTAGTCGGCTAGCGATAGAGGTTGAAAGTTTGGCAATAGGTAAAAATTTGGCGTAGGGTAGAAGTTCAACAAAATTTTGACGATGGAAAGAAGTTCGGCGACAGGTTGAAGTCTGACGTCGAGTATAAATTTAGTGATGAGCGAAAGTTTGACATTGGGTACAAGTCCAAAGAAAGTCTGGTGATGGGCGAAAGTCTAGCGTAAGGTAGAAATCCTATGACGGGCGTAAGTTTTGCGTAAGTTGAAAGTCCAATGAAAGTCCAGCTAAAAATATAAGTTCGGTGATGGGCAAAAGTCTGATGACGAGTGGATGTTTGGTGTCGGGTAGAAGTCTAACAAAAGTCTAGCGACGGGGCAGAAGTCCGACAACTGGCAAGTCTCTGGTGTTAGTTGGTGGTCGGGCAGAACTCTGGCGTGCGTTGGATCTCAGTAAGAACTCTAGCGTTAGTTTCCATTTGACCAGATATCCTGCGTCAGTTGGTGGTCGCGCAGAACTCTGGCGTCGGTCAGCTGTCTGGAAGAACACCGACATCGATCAATGGGCATAAAGAACTCCGGCGTCAGTAGGCTGTTGGGTGGAAGTCTTATGATGGTCGTGGAAGAGGTTGTGGGAAGAGATCTCTCTTCCTTTTCTTCCTTTTTTTTTAGAGTGACATGGTTAGTAAATAGAAGGAAGATCAAGGATAAATTGGGAGTGGTTAGAATGGATGACCGATTTTGAATCCTTTGATCATGGAAAGTTTATTGTGCATTTGAATGTCTTACTGGTACAAGAATTTGGAGATCTTAGGCTCACTGGATTTATCTCATTGAACCACTCAATTAAACTTAAGCATGCCACATTTGGAAACTGTGTGGTAATCCAAATTATGGATATAACCTTCCAAATGTGCTTAGGGTCTTTGATTTGGTCCCATTTGAGCTCGAATTGGGTCCAAGT
Organism: Dendrobium catenatum; assembly: GCF_001605985.2. Lineage (NCBI taxonomy): Eukaryota > Viridiplantae > Streptophyta > Magnoliopsida > Asparagales > Orchidaceae > Dendrobium > Dendrobium catenatum. The sequence goes on along the minus strand of NW_021320032.1, from coordinate 320,101 downwards.
TGGTGTTGTTCGGTTCGTATTTTCAAAACTCTAAGTTTGCTGAAATTGGAGTTCATATGGTTTCCGATTTAATTTTTGAAGTTTCAAACTTCAATTGGCCTCGAGATTCATGCCGATCAATATAATAACTTTCAAATCTCAAAAAAATGTAGTTAAACATTATAGAAATAACCTTGAATGGAGCTAGGCGATAGAGACGGCAAGAGAGATTTTTTGGAGAGAAAAAATGAAGTTAAACATTATAGAAATAACCTTGAATGGAGCCAGAGATAGAGAGGCTGAGAGAGCTTTTTTGGAGAGAAAAAATCATGATTTGGGTGAGGGAGAAGAGCTCGGGACGATGATATAGGGCCATTTTCAGCAGAATTTCCGACAAACATTTCTGCTAAAAAAAAAAACAACAATTAAAGGGAAAAATGTTGAAAATTTTGTCGAGATGTTTAATTACTAGCAGAACTTTGGCATAAAATTCTCTCCATAATTATTGACAGAAATTTCATTGGTAATTTCCAATAGGATTTCGACAGAAATTTAGGAGGATGTTTTTGCCAAAAATTCTATTATTAAAGCATATATTTCTTGTATTGCATCTTGTATTCAAAAATAAAAAATAATAATAATCTGCATACATAATAAATAATAACCTTATTCAAGTTTTCATTCATCTAAAGATACAAAATAATAGTTCAAAATTACAAACTCAGAATCCCTGCTCACTCTCAGAACCAACCTATATATTCAATAGGACCATTTTCTTTGCTTCAAATACTTTAAACTATAGTATAAGTACATAACTTAGTAGACCAATCTTTTGCCATAATAGGATTCAACCCACAATCGATAATTGAAAATATGCATGATAATAGAGAGTTTATCTTTTTATTCAAGTATTACAACTGACTAAATTATATGATAACATGAATGCAAAAATGCACTTGTATCCATCCCCACTTAGCTTCCATTTACCACCTTTCACCTGCTGAAATAGGTGCAGAGCAGAGTGTTTCCATTGCATAGTAAATTTAAATGTTAGAATATAACATAGTAGTACAAAATGTATATGTATTGGGCCCAAAGACATAATTTACAATACATTTTCATTTTCATAATAGAGCTCTAGAATGCAATGAAATGCATAATGATGCACTTACAATGTAAAACTAATGAATTAAATCGAATGCATTCAACTAATCAAGTTTTACAAAATCCTCCAAAATTTGGTTACTACCAGTATATTATTAAATTCACCATGACTATATAAAAAGCCGATTCATTGTATGTTATCTACTAATCGGTAAAAAATTATTTTCTTCTAGTCAACTTGTCCAGAATAGTATTGCAGAATAATATACAAAAAGTTACACGATGAAACTTTTTACAAACTTAAGAAAAATACATTTTTAAACATACATTTTTATAAAAACACTAGAATTGAAATTATAATCATTAACTTAAACTTGTGCCACATCGCTGAGCTTCCTAGTGTCGTTGCACTCTCAAAGAATCTTTCAGATTCTCCCATAATCATACCATTGGAGGACTCAGCGCCACGACAGTGTCACCTAGCACCACAGTGTACCATATTTTTTCTCTTTTTTTAGAGCTCAATGTTGTGGTGCTAACAATCTCGGTGTCGCGTCACCCTCAAAGCAAAATTTCAACCTTAAATTTTCACTTCTCCAACCCACTTCTTTACTTATTCAAGTCTTCTTTAAACACTCTAAAACTTATAGTGTTAATCATATTATAAGTATTTTTAGTGTTATCAATGTTGTGAAGATAAGATTTTCTTTGTTATTTTTAATGATCAAACAACATTTAATTTTCAATTAACTTATACTCGGGTCACAAGATAGAGTCTAGATTACATAAACCACTTATAACCAATTAAGGCTCCAATATAATCCAACATAGTTTGAAACCTTAGAAACTTATCATGAGTTATGATCCATGAGATCTCACACTTAAGAAATTAACACTTATTGGTAGTAACTCTTACCAAAACAAACTCTTAGGATCTTCTATATATTTTAAGAGGCTCACAACATGTGAAAAACAATACCAAGAACTCATAAATTCATCTGATGGTTGGTAAGAATTTGTATTTTAAGTTTAAATTTCATTTTTTAACTACTCTAAATCCTCAATGCTTGGAGCCCCTAAACTCGAAGCATTAAAGGATTAGGGTTTCAAGAGCTTATATTTAAAATTTTATACAATTTGGATAGTTAGATCGAATGTAATTGGCATTTAAACTTATAGGTCATTTTGAACTAAAATCCTTGGCACAATCTGGACCATCTGATCTCGTGTTGATCATGATCAAATTGCTCAGATTAGGTCAGACAAAAAGCGATGTATGAAGGGATTTGATCGATGGTCAACTTCATAACCATGTAGGCGATGTGGCTAATTTCTTGTTGTTGGATCCGCAGTGATCAGAACTGTTGATTCAACATGGTTAAGTTATGTACCATTGTGCTCCACAAGTTCTGCCATATGTTAGAGCACCATGGCGGTGGTGCAATCATTGTCGGTATTGATTTCTTCATTAAAATGAATTAAAAATTAAATTTAAAAGCCTAGAACTTCAAAAACTCACAAAAATTCATGTTTCCATCAAATTGAGTGATTTTGGACTTGTTGGGAAGGTCTGAAGACCAAGTATTTTTAAAAATTATTTTTGGAAAATTTATTCAATATATTTTGAGATATTTGCAACTATTTAAAATTTATTTTTTTCCAATTTTCTTAAGATTGAGTGGTCAAAATGGACTCAAAGTTTTGTTAATTTGAAATTAAATATTGGTAGAAAATGTTTTAGCATATATATACCCCCAGCAATTTTTACAAATCATGGTGTGCTCAAGATTTTTGGGAAATGAATTATCTAAGTGATGGGTCCATCTTTAAACCATAGTTTTGAAAATTAATAATTATCCAAATAGGTAGGATTCTCCTATTAATTTGTTATTGTGTGCTTGTGTATGTGTAGGGTTAGAGAGACCAAATTTTAGACCCATTGGAACACTAATGAACCCTAGGAAAAATAATCATGGATCATGTATAGAGAACTTTAAAAAATCTTAGGAAATTTTACATATACCCAATAGGGGTGAAACTTTGGAACAATTAACTTAGTGACATCATAAACCCTGGATTTTAATTTTACTCAATGTTAACTTCATTTGATTAAAAAATTAATCAAAACAAAAATCAACCCTTTATGGGGCCTTAAACTCCAAAAAAATATAATAAATCAAAATTATGTAAAGAATGCAAACAATTGCTCAAAATGATCATAATTAAATACCCTATCAAAGAAAAATAAAAGCCCCATTACGATCATTCAAAATTGATCCTAATTTGACAATTATGAAAAATCAAAAAAATAAATAGATAAAAAAATAAAAAATACATAAAAATTAACACTTGGAACTATCCCCATAAGTCATTTCTAACTTTTGGTGAAGATTTCAAATGATTTGAAATAAGTTTAGTAGAAAAATTAGAAAATCACTCTAATTATGCAAATAAATAATTCAATTAAATTGATAAACTTAAAAAATCATAACTAATTACAAAACAAAATTCAAATTTAGAAAGCCCAATGGTATTGGACTTCTCACTAGGTCTAATATTTATAGAAAAATATCAAATCAGTAGAATTCATTCAAAAATCAAAAAATTAATATTTTTGTTAACCTTAGTTCAATAAAACACATGAACTTTATAAAAATTCATAACTAATTATAGAAAAATCCAAATCCAACAAACTTACTAGAATTTTACTCTTCGTAGGGTTTTATATTTATTGAAAATATAAAAATTCAAAATTTAATGTAACTCTAATGTCAAAAAATGGAACCCTTATTTAATGTATTAAAATATTCAATTAAATGTAAGAAATTCATTAGATTACCAAATCTTCAGTAAATCACTAATCCATTTGATTAAATAAAGTTTTAATATTAAATTCTATAATTAGCACTCCATCAATAAAGTTTTTAGGATGGATTACCTCAAGCCGTAGGGCTAAGTATCCTAAGGAGGCCTTAGTTCTCATGCCCATTGTGATAATGCCATGAATGAATCTGACATAATGTAACCATAAATCATAAGCTAAATAAATCATTAATGAAATAATCATTAATTTTGGTAATTAATCAATAAAAAAAATTAAAATTAAACCTAAAGATAACTACAGAGTGACCCAGGCCTATGAGGTTATTATATTAGCCCCAAGAATGATGAAATAAATCTCACGACCTTGGTGTAAACTAAGGCAGTTATTGTTCAACCTAAATAATTAACATTAAATCACTAATTAAAGGAAGCCTTTATACATTATATATATATATATATATATATATATTCCATTTTGGAGAGCATAAGTGTATTAAATTTGAGGCATAATTTTATTTTAGTTCAACAAAGGAATAAGACATTTCCAAACAGGGCGTCAAAATCAAGGCTAAAAAAATCCTACTTGTTCAACAGTAAGCACAAGAAGCTTAATACAAACTAAAAACTAGAAAAATACAAAAATTCTAAAATTCGTTCAACATCAAATAAAGCTAACAACGACTAGTTTTGCACCAAAATAAGACCTTCCACATATAACTTCATATTATACCAATTTTGTTCGCAACATCAAGGGCATCATAATCCGGAGTAAGCCTTACATAAGCTTTCTTCATCTCATCAAGCCTGATCAAAGTTTTAGCTTTCTTTGTCAGAATTTCATACATCTTGATATAAGCCTTGATATTCTTCTTGTTAGCTCGAATGTCAACAAAGAAGACAAGAATGTTGTTGTCTTCAATCTTCTTCATGGCGGATTCTATTTTTAGTGGATACTTGAGGATTTCATAATGGCCCAACTTGTTTTGGGGAGGAGCACTGATTCTTGGGTACTTTGGCTCCCCAGGCTTCTTTAATGTCTTCAGACGGTGATAAGTCCCTAACTTCACTTACTTCATAGCCTTAACAGCTTGAACCTTGGCATCAGGCTTTTTGATGTAGCTTTGGTGGTGGGTACCATCAGCAACAACACAGTAAACCCCAAACATGTTACTTGCTGATGATTTTCACTGAGCAGCCTCGCTACCGTCGGGGAGATGGAGGCGGAATGAACTAAAATTTGAGGCTTAATGAATTAAATACTAGTCAAAATTTAGGGTTTTAGAGAACTAATAATAATCAACCTTATACATAAAACCCATCCTAAAAATGAACATTAAAACATCAAACTTAAAAATCAAACTAAATTTCCCTTGACCTATAACAAACTAAAATAAAATAATAGAAAACTCTGAACAATAACCCATTTAGGATACATTCAAACCATGCAGCGTAACGCATAAAATATAAATGGCATATTATGACAGCTAACTCTAGTCTCATTATAGATCATTGTTCCTTTATACTTGCTTTTTCATTGTGATAGTTTTACTCAAATTTCATTGTATGGTGGTTGTCATAGCTTGATGTGTTATGTGAAGCCTATTGATGGAATATTTCTATTATATTACTTGTGATATGATGTGATGGATGCTAGATTTCTCTTAGGTTATGAATGATTTAGATGCTAATGAAATTTTTTGCAGGTGGTCATGCTTATGCAAGGATGTATAAAGGAAGCTAAGTAAAAAGGGGCCAATTAGGACCTTCTCTAGATGTCGGCTGCAATTTCTCAAAACTTAAGCAATAGACCTTACCTATCTTTCATAAGATCGGATTCATAATTTTAAAGCACCTAGGCGGTTTAGCTGACTCTCCAATCTAGGCCATAATAAGCCCATATTTGCATTATTGCAGTCGATGACCCCTAACCTAAGATTTTGATGATGAAAAATAATGTCGATTTAAATTATATCATTATTCCTTAAATATTTTTATTTTTTTCTCTTATTTGTGAATACTAACATTTCAGGGAGATCACATATTACTCAAGGCAACAAGAAGACTCAAGATGGGGTTGAGTAGGATGTGAAGTCTATAACTATGTAATTTACATTATTTTTTATTTTTTTTCTTGAGTCTGTCCACAAAGTGTATGCAAACTGAGCAATCATGCACATACATAGGGGGAGGATTTTTTAAATAAGAAAAAAAATTATTCTCTGTAGATCGTATTATATAATTTTGAATTGTACTATACGAGCTACTGTGGCTCAATGGCTATCTTTCAATAAATCGTGATGTACGATCATTATCATATTATACGATGTATTTTTAATTAAAACCCTAGCTGCCAGATTATCATAATTTGTAAATTTTGAATTTATCGTACTGTACGATCAAATCATACAGTACAAATATTTGAATACTTACTTAAAATAACCCCATGATTAGTCAATTAAATCAAGGATTAATTATTGATTGGTGATCGTACAGTACGACATGGTTCATACCATACGATAAACTGAGGCTATCTTTGATCGTTCCGAACATCGTATCGGACGATCCCTTGATTTTTTAACTAATCGTATTGAGCGATATGAACATCATACCGGATGACCTGAAGCTTTTAACATATTGTAATATACAAAGTGGATTAAGCCATATGATAAACAGAGATGAGTTTTGGTCATCCATTATTTGTCTTGTACAAATAGAAGAAATATAATATATTGTACTATACGATATTATTCAGAAAATTACCTATTCGTAGTCCTTCGCGTATCACGATGAAGGCTATTTTGAACTGATTGTATTGTACAATCTTGGATCATAATGTACAATCTTGGATCGTATTGTAAAAACATAAATGAAAAATTTGAAAATTTAGGGTTTCTTGGAGCCTGATTTGTATATGAAACTTCTATCTTTTGAAAGACAATATGAGAGAGGAACGTGTAAGAAGGGGACTTCTTGAGAGAGAGCTACTTGGTGAGATTTTGGGTTTGTGAGAGGAAGGAGAAGGTGAATTTGTGAGGGAGAAGGAGTCTAAGGGGATCACATGGTTACTCCAAGCTTGCTACACACTTGCTCCTCCTGTGGCACGAGAAAATCTTGTGGGAAGCTTTCTAAGGGCGAGATCCTTTACGGTCTGTATTCTCTAAGGTACTCTTCTTTCTCCTGAAGGGAGTAAAATGAGAAGGTTTGTTGCCCTTACTAGAAGGGTGACATAGCGTTTAGTACTCTGCCACACTGGGGAAGGTGAAAGTGAAATTTTGTAAAGGCTTCTCCGCCTTGTTGTGGGGGTAAAAGGAGAATTACTTTTGAGTAGTGGAATTACCAGAGTGAAGGACTTCGGTGAGTGGACGTAGGTCAAGCGATCGAACCACTATAAATTTTTTGGCGTGCTTTTTCTATTTACTGTACTTTACTTATGTTTTGCACTTTACATTTATTATAATGCTTGGTGAAAAGTCTATTCTAGATCTTTGTTAAGTGATTAAAATTTCACCACTTACATGCAATCAAGTTTTAATCATTTGCTTTTGCATCAAGTTAAAGTTTTTTTGTTTAAAATTTAAAATAAAAAATTAGAACTCCTATTTAGGATTGTTACTTTATTAAAAAAAAAAAAAATTCAATTCACCCCACCTCTTGGTGTATCTCATACTTTCATTTAGTATCAGAGCTAGGTTCGATCCTGGGACTTGTGGGTTATGGGCCCGTGTTCAATTGATCAACAGTTCACATCCATCCACCACTATTTTCAGCCACCTCCACCCCCACCTGATCAGGATTCTACCTATTGACTTTTCACTGTCTTATGTTTTTCTAAGTATTATTTGTTACTCCTCTTTTTTGTGATGTCAAAAGGAGGAGAAGTTTGTTGTGTACTTTAGTTTGTATACTTTGTTTAGATATTTTGTCAATCATATTTTTTTTATTCCAATGAAATGCATGTTTATTTATCTATTCATGTTTCTATTCATACTTTTATATTTACTTTAAAAAAACATAAAATATTATGCTAATTTGCATATCGATAATATTATTTGACATCATTGAAAGGGGGAGATTATTGTAGTCTATGACCCCTAGCTTGAGATTTTAATGATGATAAATAATGTCGATTTAAATTATATTATATTCATTGAATATTTTAAATTTTACTCTGGTATGTGAATACTAGCATTTCAGGGAGATCACATATTACTCATGACAATAAGAATACTCAAGACTGGGTAGAGTAGGATGTGAAGTTTGTAACTATGTAATTTTCATTTCTTTTTTTATTTTTTTCTTTTCTTGATTCTGGCCACAAAGTGTATGCGAACTGAAAAATCATGCACAAACACAGTTGGAGAGTTTTTTAAATAAGGAAATTTTTTTACTCTCTATAGATTGTGTTGTACAATTCTGAATCATACTGTATGACCTGTTGTGGCTCAACAACTATCTGTGAGCAAATCATATTGTACGATCATTATCGTACTATACGATGTGCTTTTTATTAAAAATCCTAGCCACCAAATTAATTTAAGTCAGTTCTTAAATCATAAATTTATAACTGATCGTACTATACGATCAAATCATACAATATAAATATTTTAATACTTACTTAAATTATCCCAAATGATTAGTCAATTAAATCAAGGATTAATTACTTATTGGTGATCGTACAATATGACATGGTTCGTACCGTATAATAAACTGAGACTATCTTTGATCATCCCGAACATTGTACCGGATGATCCCTTAATTTTTTAACTAATCGTATTGAATGATGTGAACATTGTACCAGATGACCTGAAGCTTTTAACATATCATACTATATGAAGTGGATCGTATCAGATGATGAACAGAGACAAGTTTTGGTTGTCCCAAAATTCGTCCTGTACAAACATAAGAAATATAACATATCGTATTGGATGATATTATATCATAATGTACTATATTTTTTAGAAAATTTCCTTTTTGTAGTCCTTCATACCAGGACTAAGGATATTTTGACTTATCGTACTATACAATCTTGGATCGTACTGTATAAACAGAAACAACTAAATTAAAATTTTAGGATTTCCTGGAGCCTGATTTATATATAAAACTTATGTCTTTTAAAAGAGAATATGAGATAGGAACGTGATAAGAAGGGGACTTCTTGAGAGAGAGCTACTTGATGAGATTTTGGGTTTGTGAGAGGAAGGAGAAGGTGAATTTATGAGGGAGGAGTGCGAGAGGATCACACGGTTGCTCAAAGCTTGCTGCACGCTAGATACTCTTATGGCCAGAGACAATCTTGTGGGAAGCTTTCTAAGGAGGGAATCCTTCAAAGTATGTGTTCTGTAAGTTACTTTCCTTCTTCATCAGGGAGAAAAATGAGAAGGTTCGCTATCGTCATCGGGCGGATGACATAGCGTTTGGAACTCCGCCACAATGGGGAAGGTGAAAGTGAGGTTTTCTAAAGGTTTCTCCACGTTGTTATAGGGGGCAAAAGGAGAATTACTTTTGAGTAGTGAAATTCCCAGAGTGGAGGACTCCGAGAAGTGGATGAAGGTCAAACAACTGAACCACTATAAATTTTTTGGTGTGCTTTTTCTATTTACTGCACTTTACTTTTGTTTTGCCTTTTACATTTGTTATAAGTGCTTGGTGAAAAGTCTATTCTTGACCTTTTATTAAGTGATTAAAATTTCACCACTTACATGCAATCAAGTTTTAAACATTTGCTTCAGCATCAAGTTAAGTTTTTTTTTGTTTAAAATTTAAAACAAAAAAATTAGAACTTCTATTTAGGATTGTTACTTTATTACAAAAAAAATTTCCAATTCCCCCCCCCCCCTCTTGACGCTTCTCGTACTTTCAGACCACCTTCCCTCTTAGCGCATCTCATTTTTTCATGCATGACATTAGTTAGGTACAGGTCTACTTTGTTTTGTGACCTAGCTTAGATTTAGGTTCCACGGCTAACCCAAAATCATAAGTCTACAACATCATAAATTTAATCTCAAATTTTTAATAAAATAAATACCAAGTCAAACTAAAATTTTCTCTCCATCAAATTTTGAAGACCAACATAGGTTAGGCTAGGGTGCTTCTGAATTATTTTTAGTATCCCAATGCACACCATACCTTTATACATTTAGCCTCCAAGATAAGTGTTCAAAATATATCCAATCCTAATTAAAACTCCAACATTGTTTCCTTCATATCACTCCTTGAAAATCTAAATTAAAATTTTTTATTATTATTTTAATCAAGAGTATTCATAGGAGGCCTAAAACTTCCTATGATGTAATTAACTATAAAAATTGGCCTTCATATGAGATTTAAGACCTGGATAAAAAAAAAAAACCTCATCCTTCTTAGGTACTAAATAGGACAAGGATAATTGTTATTTCTGGAAAATTTTAAATTATAAGAGGATCATTATCATCACATTAAAACTATTGATAATAGAAAATATTTTCTTTCTTTGGCAATATATATCATTTATTAGCATGCCTTTGAATATGAAATTAATTATAGTACATCTAGATTATCATAGCTAAAAATATGATTGAATGATATTTTGACCCTTTGCGGTCATACATAGTTCGAGCTTCTTGAGTTTAAATATGATAGTGATTGAATTCATAGTTTTGCAACCCAAACCCATTAGAGAAGGGTATTTTCACCTTTAGAGGTGATATATCATTCATAATGATATGTTTAATTTCAAAATTTTAAATCTACTCACTAGGTCTATTGATACTAAAATTACACTCCATATATTCAATTTTAGATCTACTCAAGCGAAAACCTTTAGACTCTAAAGTTCACCTCCATAATTCAAGTTTACCTTCAACTCCCTCTTTAGTCTTATCAACAAGAAGAATATCGTCAGAAAAAAACATACTCCAAGGTACATCCTCTTGCAAATGTCTAGTGAAAACATCCATGACTAAAGCAAAAAAGATATGGACTTAAGGCTAATCCTTGATGTAATCCAACCGAAATAGAAATTTGGTCAAACCACCTAGTGCTTGAACACAAGTAATAGCCCCATGCATGCATATCTTTAATGATTTGAATATAAGCGTTAGTAACTCCTTTCTTTTCAAGAACTCTCCATAGCACTTCTCTTGGAACTTTATCATATG
>NW_021320032.1:259135-308959 GCF_001605985.2 Dendrobium catenatum | reverse complement strand
ATTTTGTAAGGGCTTCTCCTCCTAGCTGTGGGGGCTAAAGGAGAGACACTTGTTTTGGTGCAATACTTGGAGGGTGCCTCCAAGGAGTGGACGTAGGTCAAGGTTTGACCGAACCACTATAAATCCAGTGTGTTCTTTTCTTATTATCGCTTCCACATTTATTTAATTTCCGCACTTTGTTTGTGGTGATTTTGGTTGGAGTTTTATCATTTATTTTAAAGTTTTCCAATTTACCTCTCTTTTTAATTAGCTTTGGGCCAATTCTATAGGGCTTAACATCCCTAACAAACTTTCAAGTGATATCAGAGCACTTTCATCCCTAATATTCTTCAAGTCTTGTGATTTATTATCTCTAACCCTTGCAAAACAAATGTACAATCCATACAAAAATAAGGACCAAATTCTCTATAGTTTTATCACCATGATTTTCCAAATATTTAGGCCAAATTGTGACCAAAACATTAGAAATTTATGTGAGAATAATGGAAACTTCAATTGGGTTTGAGAAAATTATGGAATATAGATAACATCCCATAATACATCTCAACCAAATTTGAAGCCAAAATAATGATTATTTATTGAGTAATTAGAGAAAATTACTGGGTATTCAAAGTGAAATTACTTCCTAAACATGCATCATATTCCATGGATTTTATTTTCAAAATGTAGAGCTCTCTTCCCTTAATCCGTGGAGCCTACAACATGAAAATTGGCCAGTGGGTTATTTATATGGCTTATTGAAGTTTTGGGTTTAAATTTTCATTTAATAAATAATTTATAGCATTTAGTTATAGTCGGTACCGCATGGCTTACGGTTTCTAGGTGGCATTGCACCCATAAGGAGAAAGGAAATATTTAAGCACTAAACCATGCTGGCATGGCTTATAGATATTTGATCTCATGTGGTTATGATCGAATGGCCAAGATTTAATCAAATGATTCTATAGTTTGTAGGGTAAAACAAGAGTTCTGATACAACAATATCTCATCCGTCCAAAAAGAATATAAGGAAATAGATGAATGAGATTCCATTTTATTCTTTTGGCCAACCAAAACACCACTTTTTCATTGGCCTTAAATAATGTTTTAAATGCATTCTAGTGGAAAAAATAACTTATGGAGGTTCCTAGGGGTATAAATTATCGTTGTAGGAATTTTAAGAGCTCATACAATAAAATATGCAAATTATTTTAAACCTAACATAGAGGCTAGTGTTTAAAATTTAGCTCAGTAGAATGGATATTTTGGCCCTGGATAGAAAATTTGCTCAAGGAATTGAAGCCAAAGGTGCAACGAGGAGGAAGTATGTCAGCTTTGGTTGGAATAGTGTTTGGACCTCTCCAAATCTTGTCATTAACATCCTTCAAACAATTAGTGCTTTTTAGGCAAGTGTGGAGAATGCTCTAGGAAGCATGAATGAATCAACATGATGATTGCAGGAGCTAGGTTGAGAATGAATTCAAAATGTATCTCATGCTTGTTTTTCCCTATTCATGCACTAGAGAGGAAATCAATGTCTAAGTGGCTCAGGGTGATGCTCCAGATGCTTTCAATGTGTAATAAGTTGTTATGGAGCCACTTCTAAGTAAGGGAGTGGACTAAAAAAGGAGTAAATTACCTTAGATCACTTTTCATGAAAATAACCATTAGGGTTAGGTTTGTTCTAAACCAAGGCATGGGCTAGGTTCAAAGGTGCTAGGGAATGTTCTAGAGTCCATTCCAATAAAGAAAATTGAATTGTGTTTAAAAAAAAATGTAATGGTTTAAGTGGTTTGACCATTTAAGTATTTTTGAACTAATTGACCCCTTTTACTTGTCAATATTATTCATTCCACATAGGATGGGTTTTAAGGGTCATCTAGAAGTTTATTGAATCAACTTTATGGAGTTTGGTTTAATGGATTTGAAGTTTATGAGAAGGTGATCATGCTTATCCTATATTTGACCATTCCATGGGGGTTGACAAATTCAACTCACCATGATGTGGCTATGCTATAGTTTAGGTGTATTTAGGGAATCAAATGGACTAGGCTTGAGTAATAAGGCAAGTCCAATTAATCACATACTGAGATTTGACCCAAGCTAGGCTAGTTTGACTAGTCTTGGGTTGAGTTAAAAAGGTCAACCTTTGGCTTAAGCAGGTGGAACTAACATGTCCAATCCTTTAGGAGCTTGATAGGTTCAATTAGGTGAGGTTTTATGGAGTGATAAAAGCTATAGAAGGTACATGCAAGGGTTTTAACATTGCGTTAGTTTGACCTAACTCAAGTCGGTTAACTTGGTCAACCTCTAGCCTATGTAACTAGGGTTGATGAGTTTAGTGTGTGGATCTCCCAAGAGAAAATTTTGGGCAGGGTTTGGGGTCAATAGGCCAGTGTTATACATAGTGCAGCCTACTAGGCAAGTTCAATGTAAATTATGGTTTACCTCATAGCTATTGAATTAACTATTGTCAGGTTTAGAGTTTTATCTGGCTCAAAGGTATTCAATATTAGTTGAAGGAGTCATAATCTAGTGTCTATGTATATATCATCTATACTAGTCAGTAAATGCAAGATAGAGTGTTAAGAATGGTGGTGTTTAATAGGCCAACATAAGGGACCTAGGACTTGGTTCTTATTTTTTGATGAAGCTATGTAACACTATAGCCATGTGCTGTCTGGATTGAGATGGAATTTTAAAGATATAGGATTTGAATGGCCTCAACTAAAAAAGAGGTAAATAATAAGAAATTATTTCTTTTTCATGACCTCTCTATTTCTTTCTCTTAGAAGTGAGTTCATAAGGGCGAGTGGTTAAGGAGGATTCAACCATCTTATTGCAGGGTTATTGGCCAGCTTCAATAGCTCGTTAAAGGTCTTTGGTTGATATAAGGAAAGTGTATATCTAAAGAGACCCTATCCCAATCCTTGGGTTAATATAGCCCAAGTGACTACATGCTCTACATCCTTCACTTCAAGAATTTCCCTTTATAAACTTACTATAAAGTTCCTCAAATATTCCACAAGCTCTTCTCTTACCATCAATAAATCTTAAAAGCTCTTTTAGGGCTTTTGGGTGTTGGACAATTGATTTATAAACATTCTTTTAAATTTAGATAATAAGGTTATCACTTCTAGTGGCAGGCGAGTAAACAACCTAAGTGCCGACTCCATAAATATTATAAAGAATAGGAAACACTTAAGAGCATCATCAATATCTAATAGAGTTTATCGATTTGAAGGTTTCCACATGATCAATTGGATTTTTCTTTCCCCTGTATGACTCTAGATGTGACCTTGAATTTAGGTGGAGGATTGACTTAGGTGACCTCTCTTGAAAAAAGCATTGATGAGCTGAAGCTCAGCTCTTCTAACTCATTAGTCAATAGGATGTATTCCTCATCATTCATCAACATGTGAGTGGAATCTTGAATAGGTGTTGATGTCAGTGCTTCGTTATCTAGCCTCTTGTCATGAACTATTGAGTCAAAAGAATCTTCAAGGATGCTCTTCCTTCACAGTAACCCTTTAAGCCCACCTAAGGTGTCCTGAATTATCTAAATGATTTATGTTCCATAGCCATCAAGTTGCGATTTGGAATGTATTTGACATTTTCCACATTTAAAAATGACTAATGCTAAATTTGCTCACCGATTAAGGTTCGTCTTATTGTCAATGACATCAATCCACATTTACATCACCTAAGTGGGTGTTAGCAAGCCTACCTGGTAAGTTGGTGAGCTAGAACCTGTGAGAATGGAGAGTAGAATAGAGAGGAAGAAAAAATATGTTAAGACCTCAAGAAAACTAAGAATCTTAAACTAGCATGGAATCGACCAAAATATTGGCCGAAGTCCCAAACTTCTCCTAAGTACTCCTTATTTAAAGAGTTATGTGGGCTATATATATATATATAATACACGTAGAATGCTACATGGACCACCCTAGACACATGTCATCCTTTGATTATGCTTAAAGAAGATGTAGGCGAAAGAACCTCAGCGACTAGTCACTATGGGAGCTCAGTAGTGTCAAGTAGCCTGGAGGAAGTATGTGGGTGAGTGCATCTACAACTTGCTAGCTTGTTGATCTTGTTAATTACTTGTATGGAGATCTCAGGTCACGTGAGAGGAGAGAGAGTTGAGTGAGATGTTGTTGCTGGAAGGGAGAGGTTTCGAATTCTCATGATGTGATGAGTTGAGCATCCCGTAAATAGGCAATTCCATGTAGCTAAGCTTTGTGAACCTTCGTGAAATTGATTAGATTGAAGGAGAGGAAGTGTCTTACATGGCGATCCTAGTACAGGACGAGTGTTAAGTGGTTAGCTTGATGAAGAATCCTTGATTCTTGCCTAAGAAGGGAAAGCTTCTTGGCAGGCCCGAGTGAATAAACCCCATAGATTATGTCAAACGAGTTCGTATCATCGGCCTCCCTTGAGGGAAAACTTATATCTTAAGACCTATGAGTTATGTTCTAAAAACGTTTAAAGGACTATGGGAGAATACACTATGATTCATCTATGATCAATAAAAAACACACATCGTATATACTATGGCTCATGTGATCAAGTCTGAAATAAATAAATACCAAGGTATAAGATTAGTCACCAAAGGTCTAAGTTAGATTATTCTAGATCCTAACTAGACCAAGAAAAATAAATTATGACTTTGTTAGGGATGACTTTCTTCCTGTTTCTTAAAACCACATTCTAGTACAAAAATTAAAATTTTTGCACTAGAAAACTATTGTAAGAAGCAGTAAAATTTTTTTTTGCACAGCTTTCTTACAACTTTCAAAAACAATTTTCTATTTTAAAAATTTCTAGTTCAAATATTTTTTATGCTAGAAAGCTTCTTTAAAAAGCAGTAAAACTTCTTTAAGTAGCTTTTTAGTACAAAATTAAAAAATTTTATACTAAAAAGCTGCTTTAAGAAGCAATAAGAAAGTCGTGCTAAACGAAGCCTAAGTCTATGATATATCTAAACTCAAACTGCGGCAAGGGCATTCAGGCAAGAAACGATTGTTGTAGGCACAATATAAGCACCAACTTTAGCCCTCTTAACACTGAAAGTATTGACATTAGCTAAACAAATGGAATTTTTTTTTTCTTTGTTGTATCCTCTAATATATTTTTACTATATTTCAATTTAATGAGAATATCAAATTGATTGATTTGTCAATGATAAAAATGAAGAAGAGTACCAGTCGCATTCATATTTACAGCACCAGCAAAGGACCTTTGATGAATTCGGTTGGAATTCACGTCATTGGGTTTATTGTCCTATAGATTTATTCTTCATATGAAACCTGTGATTGCCCTAATTCTTTGCTAAAGAGAAACTTCGCTGATGCCATTATTTTTTTTTACCCTGCTTGCTTTGGAAAAAAAAAGTATTCACGAGAAAGAAAAGTCGATAAGCTAGCTCATTTACTTTGCATGAGGGGGATAGACTAAAGCAACTCCAATATTTTAGAAAATGTTAATGAGGTTAACTCATTTTATTTATGAATAGAGTTTATATTTTTATTCTTCTTATTTGTTATTTTGTATAAATATAATTTTAATATTTAATAATAATTTCATAAATTAAAGCAAAAGCAAAATAAACTCAGCCAAAGTAATTCAGAAAACTAAGCGACGACGCATTAGATTTCGTTTGAAACTGTTTTCCTGCTATTTTTTAAAGCAGTTTTTGAACATAAAAATTTTGTACTAGAAAAATACTTTAAAAAGTAATAAAAATGTTGTCTAAAATGAAGCCTTAGTCTAATGACTAAGTTTCAGTGTTTATTGCCCATTTTTGGGCTAATTAAGCTAACGTCAGCCAAAATAGGGCTGTGACAATGGCCATCGCTAGCTTATTATAGGGCAATGACATTGGTTGTCTCTTGAACATTCATTTTATTAATTATTTAACATAGAAAATTGTGTTTATAAGTCAATATATTTTGTAGGGTGCAACTTAGGCTTCGTTTGAGACGACTTTCTCTCTTTTTTATTGTAAAAATTAAAATTTTTGTACTAGAAAACTTCTTTAAAAGCAATAAGAAAACTGTCACAAACGCCAAGTGAGCTCAAACTCAACTGGATAAATGGCAGTGAGCTAACGACTTACGAGCCAAATTTGAATAAATTTTGACTCAACTGGTTGGCTCTTGAGCCAACTCGTTTAATAAATATTAATATATAATGTGCTTATATGTCTATTTGGTTTGTAGAAATAATAGTTTATTCTGACCATCAATACTGCATCAAAATTTATGCCAACTCTACAATTTGTCTCATATGAAAATTTTAAACAAGTCAATAAAACTGCATAAACTGAATTTATCAACAGAAGTTGGAAATTGAAATCATATTAAACACGAATATTAAAATATGAATTCATTTAATTTTCAATGCACAAATTGTAAATTTAAATTTTTTTATGCGTGACATCTGATCCTACTACTAACTGATTAGATGGAACAAAAAAATAAGAGAACAAGTGTTGATGGATGTAGCTAAGAAATAAAATATCTAAAATTACATAAAATTTTAAAATATATCTCTGAATCTCTTATCTATAAAATTAAGTGGACTAAAAAATAGAAAAAAAAAAAAGAAATCCAACCCAATATATTGATATTTTGTCCCCAAGATCTAACGAACAAATTAGCAAATAATATAATAGTATAAAACATTGGTAATCTTATCTTTTATGTCTCTACCTGCTAATAAGTCCAGACCAGCAAATTGCACATCGTAGTGGAACAAACTATATATACTGGCTGGAAAACTGTCATTTCCACCAGACCTATCCCTAGCTTCAACCTACCTAGTTTAATATTCATGAATTTAAGCTATCCCATTCATAATAGATTTAGGTTTCATTTAAGATAACTTTCTCATACATTCAAAAGTAGCAAAAAAGCCGTCCCAAACAAAATCTTAGACTGAAATATATTCTTATTGGCAATAAAGAAAAAATAAAATATATTGAATTAGAAGGGATTATGCTCTATGTTCTCTTTAATGTATATTTAACATCAATACAAATATAGATAATAGTTTATTTAAATTATTAGATTTTGGTGGAAATAAGCTTGTAAGTTAATTTGATATGGATATATTCAAATTTGACTTAAATGTGACTAAATTGAAAATAAAAATTTTGATTTCAAATAATGTCTCGCTTGAATTCAATTTAAATTTATAATGAATCACACAACTTTTTGGCTGGGAGCTTAGGTTTCCAACTAAGAACTTGTGAGTTCTATGCCTTGTTTATATATGAATTTATGATTAAATTCACATAGCTCAACATTACTCATTGTACAAGTGTTCATAATGAGGGATTCGCTGAATGGAGGTTTGTGTTTGTAATGACCTAAACCATAATAAACCCAAACTAGATTGGCCAAACATCTAACCTTCATGCTTAACTGTTTCAATCCAAATCTCCTTTCTTTTCATATTTCGCATTAACTGTGCAGATTCCTTCCACAATCAACAAATAAATCACATTGATTCTCCCACACAAGTTGCCTTGGATATGATATATGAAACACAAAAAACCTAGGGCATTGCATGTCCTTTCCCCTTGCAACCATCAAGGCCCTTGGCTAAGCAACCACCCCTCTCTCATCCCACCTTCGATTGTGCCACCATAAACAAAATAGTTCCCTTTGGTACCTTTGTTCTCCTTCAACCAAAAGAAACAATTTCTTCATTCACTTTCCCCAAAATTGTGAGCCCTCTTCTTCTATCAATATAGTGGACGATAGAGAACCTTTCCCTCGTCTCCATCAACCAATCGAGTCTCCCTATTTTTTCTATCCTTTACTTCCTTCCTCTTCTTTCTTTTCTTATATTTCTTATAGATCACTTTAATGGCAGCACTATCGAAGTATGCACCTCCATCTTCATAGGAACTGATCATTAGGCCATCTTCATGTAATTTTGGAAGGATTGTGTGCAAATCATTCTTCTTCATTTTTTTTAAACCAAAAAGATTAGCTTAGTATGATTTGGATATTGCAAGAATTGTATAAGTTTATAAATTAACTTACCGAGATAGGTTTAATATTATGGATCATATTTTGCAATGATAATACAATGTCAAAAATTTTCGGTTAATTACATCATATAGATTTTCCCTAATGACTTTCCACAATTTCATTCAAGGCTAATGATGAGATGATTAGCTCGTATTTAGATTTGGTCTTATGTCATCTCATAGTTTATTATATTTTTAATATTAAATATTAAGGTTTTGCTCATAGAACTTTTGAATTAAATTCCACTGAAGATGGCAGTGCGAACATTACCGTTGCTAAGTCCCAAGTCTTGGATGAGAAAAATAGAGGGTTTGTATTAGTTAGTTGACTGCCAACGTAAAATTTGTCGAATAATCATTCTTTACGCCACGCAATAAGACAAAGGATTGATGTTGTCATTCTTATTGTTATTGTTGTTGAAGATGGCAGTGGAATCTCAATTAAACAGGAAGTTTAGTGCCAATGGTGATAAGTAATTCTTTATTTATATAACTATAAATGCATCCTTTCTTATTATGGGTGTTATCCTCGTAACTTTAGTTTCTTAGATATTGTAGGTTGTCAATTCATTCAATACTCAATTATTTCTAAACATGTCTTAGTAAATGTTATTTTTTGTGCATATTGAATTTACTATGTCATAGAGATAATTTCTCCTTGTAATACTATTGCACCAACTCCTATGTATTAAATTTAATTTTTCTTAGGAGAATCTATTTTCACACGTATTATTTCTAATAAATATTATCACTCCAAACCATATTTGTTAAAAAATTAAAAATTTCCATGCTGACTAAGTAATACTTACTGTAAACTTGCTTATGAAAAATATAGAAACTGAATACATGTGTGTAGTATGTGGTGAGTAGATTTCTTTTATTTTTTGGCTAGTCCACTATTGTTGTTCATGCTGTACACTACATTTTCTTTTAATTTAGGTTTTAATAGATATGAGTTATTTTCTATCTTTAATTTATCAAATTCACTTAATGTAAGATTTTTCTCATAATAGATTCTACTGGAGCGCTTGTTGGATCGTAACCTTAATGGTAGATTTATCAATAGTAAAATTATATATAATGTGTTAAGCTTTTCTAGTATGTTTTTTATATTTATCTTTGAGCTTGAGTAACACTATTTTGTAGTTATTTTTTCAATTTTATTTTCCACTTTTGTTGTTCTTTATTGATATAATTATATTTTGATTTATATTAATGAAATGATATTTTAGTTTTTGTTTCATTACTTACTCTAATCTGTCCTCTTTATATTACTTGTATATATACTTTCTTTTTGTTAGTACAAAATGAATTTTCTTAACCCTTCCTCACATCCAATGTTGCCAAGGTATACCACCTTTCTATTGCAACCAGGTGGTATTTCTAAGATACTACATTCAGTTAAATGTAAAATGCCGCCTTGGATGGTAATAGAGAATTAGAAAAATCAAATATACATTATTCACTCAACTCACTTCATAGTTGCTAAATGAGTTGAAGGGTCAACGATTCTCTATTTTTCTCTGCTCTGAGGCGACTCCAAGACGATTTAGGGCTCCCTCCACTATTCGCATTTTCTTCGAATTTTGGTTGTTCTTTCTTGCTTTCTGGATTTTTGTCGTGGTTTTTATTGTTCGCTTCTTCTCTTTGTTTGTCTTGTCATTTTTTTCTTGTTTTGTTTTGCTCCGGTGTGTTAGGGTTTTGCAGTTTTTGGGGAGATGACAACGATGTCGTCATCTATCCCTCAACCACCGCTTCTGAATGGAAAATCCGATTCTTTTAAGGAAGTGTTAGCTGTTTCTTCATCTTCTTCTTCTAAACTTCCCTTTGTACATTCTTCCTTCAAAGGGTGCCCTGCTTTGTTGCTTTATGATTCAGTGGTTTCCTTACTTGTTGCTCCTTTTGCGCTTACTCTTGTGGGGAAATTCATGCTTAAGTGGCCTAGTTTAGTTGTCATTTGAAAGTCCTGCTTGAATCTAAAATTGTCTGGATTGTTTCAAGTTAGTTTATTGGACCTAGACATATATCGATTCAACAAGTAAAGATTTGAACTATGATTGTATATTTTCTAGGAGGTCATATTATATACAGGGCTATCAAATACGGTTGCTTAAATGGTCTCCGGACTTTGATATGCATAAAGAATTCTCCATAACCCCGATTTGGATTTCTTTTCCTAATCAACATTTAAATTTTTTTCTATTCTCAAATTTTATTTGGTTTGACCTCTATTTTTGGTAAATCGTTGCAAACAGATCAAGCTACAACATCCATTTCTAGGTTGCCTGTAGCTCATATTTTAGTTGAATTGGATATATCAAAGAAACATTCTATTGAGGTTTGTATTTATTTAGAACATAACTTCTATTTCCAAAAAGTTAAATTTGAAAATTTACCTATTTTCTATTCTCATTGTAAGATGCATGGCCATGGTTTATCTGCTTGTTATAAATTACGCCCACATCTTCGGAAGGCTAAGGAGACTAGTAATCTGTCTCATAATAGTGAATTAAATTTAGTTGAAATTGTTTGTGTTATTCCTAATCATGTTGCTAATGTGGCTAATGCTTCTTAAGTGCTAGATCATAGTAATGGTTGCATAAATTTGGTTTTGGTTCAGGTGGAACTGAATCCTATTATCGTGGAGGAGTTGGCTAAAGGACAAGAAGTTAATCTTAACTCTATCTCTTCTATAGATATTGTTTCTCATAATGAGACTGACCAAAATGATGTGGCTAATCTAAAATAATGCTTCTACCTCTATTAAGCCTATTTTAGAGGATGAGTTGGTTAATAATATTACTATGGAGGAGGATATTGTGCAAGCTGATGTTATTACTCAGGTTATCTCCCAAACATAAGTGGTAAAGATTGGTGGTATTGATGTTCACAATGAAACCTATATGGAAGGTGATGTGTTCTATGATGAAAGAGAAATGCATCTTTCTAGGGGGAATTCAAGTATGGTTAATAATAGTAATTTTCCATTTAATATTAATTATAATAGTGATGCTTTTACTGACAATGAGGATATGGATATGTTGTCTAAATGCTTTGCTAGAGATGATAATGATACTAGTTTTACCAAAGTTTGTTGTAGGAGAGGTAGGAAGCCAAAAGCTATTATTTTTCAAACTCCTCGCAACACCTGTTCACATACTTCTCATTAATATTATTTTTATTTTTAACGCTATTATTTGGAAGGTTAGAGTCATTGGATGCTTTTCTTCTAAACTTAGAGTGGAAAACTTGTGTCGTATCTACAATGTCTCGCTTCTTGTTTTGCTTGAGCCCCTTATCTCTTCAAATAAGTTACTTAGTATTGTTAAATTTTTTGGTTTTAAACATGCCTTAACTAATGTTGCTAATAAAATTTGGGTTTTTTTTGGAAAGATTTTGTTAGGGTTGACATTATTGGTGATTTTAATCAAGTTATTCATTGTAATATTGAGAGTTCTAATTTGCAATGTTGTGCTTCCTTTGTCTATGCTACTTCTTCTTATTATACTTGAAAGGACCAAATAATTTAATTTCAAAGTATTTGTAATCTTCCTTGGCTCATTGGAGGAGACTTTAATACCATTGCTAACCCGTTTAAGCGTATAGGGGGCTCTCTCCCTATCTATCATTCGATGGAGGATTTTGATAACATGATTATGGATTGTAACCTTATTGATATTGGTTTCTCGGGCGATAATTTTACTTAGCATCGGGGGAATTTATGTAAAAAACTAGATAATATTTTATTTAATGACTTTTGGTTAAATTCTTTTGATTATTCTAATGTTGAACATCTTAGCAGGACCCTCTCTAATCACTCTCCTCTTCTCATTAAATTAAGCCAAGATTGAAAGATGTTCCTTCTCAATTTAGATTTCAAAACATGTGGTTACTTCATGAGTCTTTTATGAATGCAGTGAAAGATAACTAGCTTGCCCCTTTATATTCGAATAATTCTATTTATGGTATGTGTAGATTGTGGTATAAGCTGAAAAGGCTTAAGTTTATT
Source organism: Dendrobium catenatum (assembly GCF_001605985.2). NCBI lineage: Eukaryota > Viridiplantae > Streptophyta > Magnoliopsida > Asparagales > Orchidaceae > Dendrobium > Dendrobium catenatum. The sequence goes on along the minus strand of NW_021320032.1, from coordinate 296,930 downwards.
CTTAATTAGTGGAATCACAATGTGTTTAAGAATCTTTTTTCTAACATTTAATTAAGGAAGATAAAGTGAATTTCCAGGAGAATCAATGCCAATTAATTACTTTTGATGCTGACTTTTGTCTTTTGAGAGAGGCTAAAGATGGGCTTTATAAATTACATGCTCAAAAGGAAATGTTTTGGAAACAGAAAGCGACTATCAAACATCTTATTGAAGGTGACAACAACACAAAATATTTTCATGCCTTGGTTAAGAGGATAATATTTTCATGTCTAAGCCCACTTTTTTGGTATGAATTCTGAGTTGGTGGCTAAGCCTAATGGTTTCATAACCAAGTTTTTCCAGAAAACTTGGCATATCATAGGTAATGATCTCTTTTATGCTATTCTTGATTTTTTATGGTAATTATATACCTAAATTTTTTACTGCTGCTTCTATTGTGCTTATTCCAAAGAATAATTCTAGCACTTCTTGGAATGATTTTAGACCTATTAGTCTTTTCACCTTTTATTATAAATTGATCTCTAAAATTTTGATGAATCACTAATCTATTTTTTTGCCTAAGCTGATTTCTCCTTTTCAAATGGGTTTTCTCAAAGGCTGTGCCATTACTGATAACATCCTTTTGGCTCGAGAATTTTATCATGATTTGGATGCTAAAGTGAGAGGTGGTAATATGATTTTGAAACATGATATTGCTAAGGCTTATGATAATATCGCTTTGAATTTCCTTTATGATATTATGAAGTTATTTAGTTTTGATTTAAATTTTATCAATCTCATTAAGCTTTGTATTTAAAGCCCTTATTTTTCTGTCATTATCAATGGTAATTCTAATGGTTGTTTTAAGGCTTCTCATGGCCTGAGACAGGGTGGTCCCATCTCTCCGGCCCTTTTTATTATTGCAACTAACTACCTTTCTAAAGGTCTTGCTGATCTCCTTAAGAAGACCCCTAGCTTTTATTAAAACTTTATGTGGTTTTCATATTTCTCATTTATTCTTTGCAAATGATTTTATTATTTTTACTAATGCCTCTTTAAATAGGATTCATAAATTGTCTAGGTTTTTTCAACAATTTGAATTGGAGAGTGGTCTGGCGTTTAATAAACATAAATGTGGCTTTATTTCTACTAAGAAAGTTTCTCTGGACCACATTGTGGATATTAAGAATTTAACTAGTTTCAGTAAAGTTTGTTTACCTTTAAAGTACCATGGTCTGCCTCTTTATAAGGGAAGAAAGAATTTTTTTTTTTTAATGATTTAATTTTAGTTGTGCAAACAAACTTTTATCTTAGGATTCTAACTTTCTTAGTTTTTGTGGTATATTAACTCTTATTAAGAGTGTCCTTTGCTCTATCCCTTTTTATAGCTTTCAAAATTTTGCTTCCTACGTAGGCTGTGTTTAAGAGAATTGAAAAAATTATTAATAAATTCTTTTGGAAAGGGGCTAGTAGCAATTCTAAAATCCACTGGCCTTCTTGGAATAAATGCTATGACACTTTTGATGAAGGGAATTCGGGGGGTGTGTAAGTCATTAAAAGATTTGGCTTATTCTTTTTCTTTTAAATTATGATATGTTTTTCGTGTTAACTTGAGCCTTTGGGCTAAATTTATGAATGCTAAGCATTGTGGGGAGAAGCATCCCGCCATGTATTATTTTAGCAAAGGAAATTCTAAAGTTTGGCATCATCTTTTCAAAGTGAAATGGGTGGTTGAGCCATCTATCTGTTGGGGCCTTGGTGGTGGTAATACTTTCTTTTGGCAGGATCGTTGGTTGGGAAGCCAATCTATTAATTCTATTATTAATACTTCTTCTAATGCTTCTATGAAGGTTAGTTAATTTTTCACTGATAATGGTTGGGATATTGAAAATCTCTATAATGTGTTACCTAATTTTATAATTCAGTAAATTTAACATATCCCTTTAAATACAAACTCTCTTGATGGTCAGCTTTGTGCCTTAACTAAAGATGATAAATTTACTTTAAAGGATGCCTAGAATTCCTTTAGAGCTAAGAAAGAGGTTTCCAATATTTTGAAAATGATATGGCGCAAAAGTATTCCTTCTATGATTTTTGTCTTTGTTTGGCATATTTTAAATAATTTCATCCCTACGGATGACAATTTTATTAAATGTGGTTTCATTCTTCCCTCTAAATGCCAATGTTGTTATCATATGGACAATATACATCATGTCTTTGTCTCTGGTCCTTGTGTTGTTAAGGCATGGACTTATTTTGAGGATATTTTGCACTTAAACTATTTTAATGCTAAGGTTTCTATTTATGTTTTACTTAATTGCTGGTTTATTAATTCTAAAGGTAATATCAGGAATGTGATTCCCTCTCTTATTCTTTGGTTTTTAAGGTTGGATAGGAATAATTCCCATTTTAATGGTGTGGTTATGAATCATCATAGGATTATTCAAAATGTTAAGGAAAAAATTAGGGACCTTTTTTCTGCTAAGTTAATTTCCTCTAAGAATTTCAATAATTATCACATAGTTGTTGTTGACTTTAGGATTAATATTGATGTAGATAATTGTCATAAGGTCCCTAGAAGTATCTTTTGGTTGAAACCTACTGATAATTTTTTTAAGTTAAATATTTACACTAAGACTTTGGTGGGCTATGGCAGAGTCATCATAGACTCCAATGGTAATTGCATTCTGGGTTTTGTTGGTCCTCATTATAATTATGATGTTAATACTGCTACCACTTTTGCCATCCTCTATGGTTTAAGGTTGTGTTTCTCTCTTAATTGCATTAATATTATGGTGGAAGTTTGTTCTTCTTATTGTTATCTATCTTTTATTTAGACAAATGTAAGATTTGCTCTTATAAGTTGTTTTACATGAGGCGGGAAATTCAGAATTTGTTGAGCATGCTTAATTTCTCCTTTCCTGCTATTGAGGTGCTCTCTTTTATATTTCTGAGAGTGTGCTGATGTGTCCGTAAGTTTCATGAGGGCCATGAGCAGAGTTTTTTTGGTTTTGTTGCCTCGCTAATTTGGAAGTCTTTCTTGGGTCTTTGGCTTATCGGCTTCCCTTTTATTTTATCTTCCTGCTATTTCATTTGTGTTGGTGCATGTTGAGGCAGGGTAATTTTCCCTTTGCTGCTATTTTCTGGGCTTTTGGGTTCTTGAGGCATATTGCTAGTTTGTTTACCGTCTATTTGAATTTATGGATTAGTGGTTCCCACTTTGCTCTTAGTGGCTTGATGTTGTGGTTTGGGTTGGCTACTAGGATCAAGGATCCTCTATTTTTTTTCTTTGGTTTCTTAGCATGGGGTTATTGATATGTTTCTTATGCAGTATTATCTATTTCTCAACTGGTGGCTTAAGAGATGGTATACACTTGTATTGGTTTGTGTTAATTTTTGTGGTAGTTTTGACATCCATTGGTGCTATTACCAGATTATGCTATATTTCTACTGCTATTTTTGTTTTTCTATCTATTTTTATAGAGTGATTTCAATGTAGGTGATTGTGTATTGAGCCACTCAGGAAGAATTTGGATTTGAATACTATTTTTTATACCTTGGTTTTTTGGGTACTCACTCTTGTGCACCGTAGAATGTACCTAGGTTTATGTGTACTTTTGCTTAGTAGGGAACTCCAGCTCATAGGTTTTTTTACTTTTATTTTTATAGCTCTTAGGAGCAATAGAGAGCTTGAGTTCCTTCTAAGGACCGTGAAATCTTTTTTTTTCTTAATTAACGTGTAGGCCTCCTCATGGGTTTCTCTTAAAAAAAATAAATAAAAACAAAAATAAAAAAATGTGTTGAAGGGTTTACCAGAGTTATTTGTTAAAACTTTTTAGTTATACTATCTCATATTCTCATTATTTAGCATTTTATGATTTTTATTTGTTTAGCATTTTTAATTTTTAAGTATTTAAGTTTTTACAATCTTTCATTTGTAGTTAATTCAAATTGAAGTGTAAGAGGTATAATGCTTTAATGATATCTTCAAGTTGGAGTGTAGGAGTGTTCGAGTCTACAATATGTAATTTGACTTTATTTGTAGTTTGCAATCATATAATGTATTAAAACATTATTTATTATGTTATTTTGTAAGAAATGTATTAATGTAACATTGTAATTTCAATTTGTGAAGCCATTTATGCAATAGTTTCAAGTTTTTAGTATACATTACCTACTTACCTTGTAATATTTCATGTATTTTAATTGCAAATTAATTTTAAAATATAATATTTCAATGTATCTATTTACTTTTGGTTTGGGTCTGGTTGACCCAAACCTGAACCAGGTTGGGTTCAAGTCAAGAAAAATGACACGAAACCAGAATTATGTCATGTTCAATTCAGGTCAAATTCAAGTTTGACCCGAACAGGACCCGATGACCCAAATTAACACCCCTATTGGGGAACCCAAGTGGATCTATGAGAATAATCTAGGCAAAATATTTTACATAGGAAGCTAAAATTACAAAGTAAAAAATATGATAAATACATTAATTATGCTTATTCTTTTAAAATATTTTCATTTTTTTTTTAAAATTTAGGATTGTCTAAAGATTCTAAAGACGATGATATAAGGTTTAAGATAGGTTTTCCAAAATGACTCATCTACTACATTATTTTAAAAAAAATGATAGTTCACATATTTTAAACTAATTTTTAAAAAGAAGTGTTAGGTTATATGATTTGCATGCTACTATTAATCCAAATAGAATTTTTAGATTTATCTCATATTTTTAAAATTTATTCTTTTTTTGTGCTAAAATCAAAAATTTTTGTCCATTTTATTTAGAAATTGATGGGCACTTTGAGTTTGTAAATAAAACTTTGGGAAATTAGCTTAGTTGTCATCTTTGGCATAGTTTAGCTAATTGAGATTTACATTTAAATTTGCTTATAATAGTATCATTTTAAAAACTACAAAGAAAACACCTTTGAAACAGTATAGGAGTATAACCCTAAGAGACCTATTAATTTGTTTATATAAAATCCATCTTATGCATTATTTCTTCAACATTTATATTTATAAGATATTATATGATCTTTTTGATGATGTAAGGAAAAGGTTCAAATTGAGTAATACAAATTATTGTTATATTGTAAATTATAATAGTTCTTAAGGGATGATAATGAGTGTGATTATATTTTGATATGCATTCATCTTTAATGTATTGCTACTACCAAAAAGAGAATATTGTTACAAGCAATGTGCTGTAATCTCTTAAAATTTATTTCAAAACTGGGATGTATTGTATATTTTCTTAAAATTTATCTAACAAATTTATTAGTCTAATTTTTATGTTGAAAATTTTCTTTCATGCCTAGGAATTATCCAACCTTGAGACTTGTAAACTTGCCCACATATGATATTCATGCTTGTGAATTGTAAGTATCATCTTAGATAAGCTTCTTTGAGGTGGAATGAACATTTTTTCTATGAGATTCCAACAAATGTTCTTAGTTAAATGAAAGAACCATGCACCTTCAAAAGATAGATGGCCGAGCAGTGTAGGCAATGAGAAGATTACTCCAAATATAGTGGATGAGTGCATTTACTTCAACTTTTCAAATTAGTGTTCATTTTTGTATGGCTGAATTTTTTCACACAAAACTTTGGCTAACAAACTTGTGATTTGATTTTAAGTCAAAATCTACCACCATTTTTTGAAATGTTTTTAATTATTCTTGTATTTAATTTTGAGAAAGGGCAGTTTAAAGTTGTGTGGAAGTTGGTAGTTGTCAATTAGAAATAGTGGATTGTAGGTTAAAAACTTTGGGGAGGTGATTGGGATGCAATTAGTTATCCATCCATAAACTCCATCAAGTGGCAATCCTTTGCAAAGCATAAACAAGTTTGTTTCAAGTGATTTTACTATTAAAAGCTTATTTTGTGGCTCTAATAATTGAATCAAGTTTAAAGTCCAAGAGGCAACAAATTCTACGTTTGTTTCCATATTTGATGGTTGGCCCTTCCTACACTAGTTTAATTTTTAAATTTATTTTTCCATGATTTTTTCTTATTTTAAAATTCATTTAATACATAAATACCCCTGATTAATTAAAAAAAAACAACTTGCTTAAATTAATTTAAGAATTTCTTATTGTGTTTGGCTTATAGGCTTGGTGGTAACCCCTATAATTCCTTTAGTGAAGAATATTTTAATAGTTTGCTTGATATTTTATAAATTTATTCACCATGTCTACCTCAACTTCTCTTAAAACCCTAAAACACTTAATTGGGAAACTTGTCCACTCCTTTAAAAATCCTATCCTTAATCTTCAACCCAAAAAGCTTGTTATAGCTTGCTTTCAGAACCATCTATATTCAGTCATCTTCTTACCCAACATTCCACCTGTCCTAAAATAAATATTACCAATTTCATAAGCACATAGTACCCTAAGATTATGTCATTACCCTACCCGATGCAAACTAGTGCATTGAGATAATGAATAGTGTCAAGTTTGCAATTGTTAATTGATTTCCCAAGATCCATTTAGATGGAATTTTTCTTTCTTTTTTCTTTAATGGTTATAAACATAGATCACTATTCTATACCATCCAATAAATACTAAACGAAAATATCCTCATTTTTTTATTTTCTTCAATGATTATACAACAAAAAAGGTCATACATAAACAACATAATATAATCTCTCTCTCTCTCTCTCCCTCTCTCTCTCTCTCTCTCTCTCTCTCTCTCTCTCTCTATATATATATATATATATATCCCTAACCTTCTTAGAAAATAATACATATAAATAAAATAGGACTGAGCAACAACAACTATGTGAGTTATTCAAAACCTACTAAAATATAACAATAGCATCAAACCTTTATCCCATTGTGTGAGGTTGACTACATAAATAATTTCTCTCCATTATGTCATGTTAGAAGTCAAGTTCTCATTTAAATCTAATAAAAAATGGTCAAAACCTACCAAAATACTCAATAAAAATAAAGAATGACATGAATGAAAGTATAACATCATATAAATAGTAAAATAAACTTAAACGAAACTAATATGATACCTATAACATATACATGCCTAACCACTATGCTTAGTGTTATTATGAAAAGTAGTATCAATAGCAAGAATTGTAAAAATAAATAATTTTAGCATTTATATGAACATGATCTTTGGAGAAATAATATTTTATATTTTTTTCACCTCACATACCTTAACTTTCACATATACCTCAACTTGTTCATATTCCTTTATTACGCCTTATACCTTAGGGTGCCAATAAATAGCCCAAGCAATCAACCCATCGCAAGCTAGACTTAAGAATTTTTTATTTGGGTTGAACCATTTAGTAAATGGTTCAGTTTTGGGTTCACCCATGAACTCAATTTTGACTTGGAAGTGACTCATTTATTTATTTTTTTGTTTAAATTCTTTTGTTTGTTTTTATGATATTTTTATTTTATTTTGGTCAATTAACCTAAAATTGATAGTTGATAACTTGTAAAAAATTATAAATAAGCTTGAATAGTCATCCTTGGAAGAACTCTTCTATCCCAATCAATTGAACCCATAACTCTACTACAAATTCTTCATCTCACAATTCAAAGCCTCATCAAAGCTAATTAGACATTCCACCATCGTAGTAGACTTCATACTCAAATCATCAGCAATAACACCAACCTTATTGGATGATATAAAATAAAAAATTCATAATATATTGTTACATCTAAGCATCTCATCTACTTAAAGTTCGTCTCCTTCTAAGTGAATATATACTTCAAACTCTAGTGATATGAATAAATCTCATAACTCAAAAATAAAAATCTTGGCTCTAGTTTCTTAGTATAAATATCATATCCACCAACTTTAAATTTTGAGTCAAATTGTTCTTCTAATATATCTATATATGTTTGACCTCATTTGTGTATGAGATCACTATGACCGATCAAGAGTGCAGATCAATTTAAACTCAGATTAATCTAGACCCTAGATCAATCTAGACTCCAGATCAATCCAGACCCAAAATCAATCCTGACCTCAAATTAATTATAAATCTTAATATATATCTCAATTCAAAACAAAAATCCATACTTCAATTAATTCAAAACTAAAGTCAAGATTTTTGTCAGCTCAAAATTAATCCATACTTTAATCATTCAAACCTCAATCAACCCAGACTTTAGTAAATCCAGTCTTCAAACCCAAACTTCAATTTACCTTTGATCGAACCTCTAATCAAGTATCAATCATATACTTTCATTAGTAATCATCTAGTTGATTGTTATTAATATGGATAATAAGTATAACTCAAATTCAATCAATTAAATAAAAAATCCAATTCAAATTAAGAAATCCAAATGAAAACCCAAGGTTAAAAGCCCTTATCCTGAAAGCCTTTATAGTAATTTTTAAAAATCATCAAAACTAAATCAACTGACCTCTGATTCATGATACTTTATCCCATTGTGTGAGGTTGACTACATAAATAATTTCTCTCCATTGTGTCATGTTAGAAGTCAAGTTCTCATTTAAATCTAATAAAAAATGGTCAAAACCTACCAAAATACTCAATAAAAATAAAGAATGACATGAATGAAAGTATAACATCATATAAATAGTAAAATAAATTTAAACGAAACTAATATGATTCTTATAACATATATATGCCTAACAACCATGCATAGTGTTATTATGAAAAGTAGTATCAATAGCAAGAATTGTCAAAATAAATAATGTTAGCATTTATATGAACATGATTTTTGGAGAAATAATATTTTATATTTTTTTCACCACACATACCTTAACTTTCACATATACCTCAACTTGTTCATATTCTCTTATTACGCCTTATACCTTAGGGTGCCAATAAATAGCCCAAGCAATCAACCCATCGCAAGCTAGACTTAAGAATTTTCTGTTTGGGTTGAACCATTTAGTAAATGGGTCATTTTTGGGTTGACCCATGAACTCAATTTTGACTTGGAAGTGACTCAATTATTTATTTTTTTTTTTTGTTTAAATTCTTTTTCTTGTTTGTATGATATTTTTATTTTATTTTGGTCAATTAACCTAAAATTGATAGTTGATAACTTGTAATAAATTATAAATAAGCTTGAATAGTCATCTTTGGAAGAACTCTTCTATCCCAATCAATTGAATCCATAACTCTACTAAAAATTCTTCATCTCACAATTCAAAGCCTCATCAAAGCTAATTAGACATTCCACCACCGTAGTAGACTTCATACTCAAATCATCAGCAATAACACCAACCTTATTGGATGATATAAAATAAAAAATTCATAATATATTGTTACATCTAAGCATCTCATCTACTTAAAGTTCATCTCATTCTAAGTGAATATATACTTCAAACTCTAGTGATATGAATAAATCTCATAACTAAAAAATAAAAATATTGGCTTTAGTTTCTTAGTATAAATATCATATCCACCAACTTTATATTCTGAGTCAAATTGTTATTCTATTATATCTATATATGTTTGACCTCATTTTTGTATGAGATAACTAGGACCGATCCAGAGTGCAGATCAATTTAGACTCAAATTAATCTAGACCCTAGGTCAATCTAGACTCCATATCAATCCAGACCCAAAATCAATCCTGACCTCAAATTAATTATAAATCATAATATATATATATCTCAATTCAAAACAGAAATCCATACTTCAATGAATTCAAAACTAAAGTCAAGATTTTTGTCAACTCAAAATTAATCCAGACTTTAATCATTAAAACCTCAATCAACCCAGACTTTAGTAAATCCAGTCTTCAAACCGAAACTTCAATTTACCTTTGATCGAACCTCTAATCAAGGATCAATCATATACTTTCATTAGTAATCATCTAGTTGATTGTTATTAATATGGATAATAAGTATAACTCAAATTCAATCAATTAAATAAAAAATCCAATTCAAATTAAGAAATCCAAATGAAAACCCAAGGTTAAAAGCCCTTATCCTGAAAGCCTTTATAGTAATTTTTAAAAATCATCAAAACTAAATCAACTGACCTCTGATTCATGATATATCTATTGCATATTGATTGGGCATTTTCCTAGGGTCTACCTCCAAATTTTAGCTCATTATGAGACCTCTAGCTCTAGAAACGGAATTTATTTCTAAATGTTGTAAACCCATTAAATATTTATGGACTATGCCACTAGACCTATCTCCTTGTGGATTTTAACCTTGAGATCCTCCTCAAAACCTTTAATCATTTTTAAGCCCTTAATCATGATATATTTAATATTAAACTACATTTTGTGAACTCACTTTGACCCCAAGTTGACCAAGGGTCAAAATGACCAAAATGCCCATAAATGGAAAAAATTAAAGTTTCCTCCAAACTTCAACATGGCCTAGTCAAACCAAACACAAAAAAACTCATCTAATGCGCTCTAAACATCATTAGGAAGGTATTGGACTCAAACCTAGGACCTAGGTCAACCTGTTTTGCCAAGTAAACCTAGGTTGACTAGAATGGACCCTTATAGGTCTAAATGGTCAACTTGACCCAAATGACCATTCTAGCCCTTGGGACCACCTCCACATTACTCTAATGATCTAAATAAACATGTTAAGTCCAAACCCAGACCTTGGGTCAACCTGGTTGACCAATTCAACCAAGGTTGACCAAATTAACCCTTAAGCCCTTTTATTTAAACCAAATTCCAAATGCACTCAAACATTATCATCATGTCCCCTAATGATCTAGACTTGATTGGTCACCCCGACATAGTCAATAGTTGACTTGGTCAACTAGACACATATCTGGTCATATCCAATCCATAAAAGGATCAATTCAACCAATTCAATCAATTTGAATTCATCAAGCTATCAACCTCACTCAAATACATAATTCAAATGCATTCAATCTCATTTGGTGTCAATTCATTATGTACTTTGACTTAGTTAAACCTAGTCAACACATAATCATTTCATTGCATGAGTTCAATTTGAGTCATTATGGACTTTGAGTTTGTTAAACCTAGTCAACACATGATCATTTCATTGCATGAGATCAATTTGAGTCATTTGGACTTCATGAAATCTCCAAGTTTCATCAAGCTTTCAAAACATGTTCATTTTATGGCTTGAACTTATCTAAACCATAGGATAAGCATGGCTTAATGGATTTGACCAAGTCAACTTGTTTGAATTTGGTCAAAACCCATCACATATCTATTAGCTTACTTATACACATGATTAATTCATTTAAACCTCTCTAAATCAATTCCACCATCAATTCAAACTTTCTCATGCCCACTTAACCATGTTTTTACTTGTTGACTAGTCAAACTAGTAAACAAAACCATTAAATGAGTGTATGTGGTCAACACTACATTTAAATATCATATCCTTGGCTTTAAACTCATGTCAAATTACTCTAAATAGCTCATGGTGCCATTTAAATGCAACCTCATCTGATGTTAACTAGTTGGCTGGTCAAAAAGTTAACAAAGTCACAAATAAAGCTCAACTATCAAAATATTATACTTACTTACCACATGTCAAATCCATTTGATTCCAACAACTTAATCAAAGTCTAAAAGCTTCCTAAATAATTCATCAGGCTATTCCAACCTTCAATGATTCCTAAATCACCCTATATGCATTTAAGGATAATAGTGTTGCAAATATGGGCTCAAGTACTATGATTGATGATAACAAATATTATTATTTCTTTTCTACTGTTATTATTTCATATCTATTTTATTTGTCTTGCTTACTAACCTTTCAGGTCCACAAGTACACTTATATTATAAATAAGCTCAAGATCGGATAGACTAGGGTTGAGTCTATCTATAATTTCAATTTTAATATACTTTTTACATTTCTTGAGTCAAGTCCTGTACCTTGTGGACCCCAAGCTAAGTAACCTTGCACAAACACACTCAAGGGAGTGGGTTGGTGAGTTAGAAAAAATTTCTAGTTTTTGACCTAATCGTATAGGACAATTTATATAGTATTGGATGATAAGTTAAAAATAGAACCCTAATTAGGGTATCCCTATTAATTAAAAGTGATTAAACTCAACTTATTTAAGTGCAATGGTTCTCTCTAGTAGGAGATTTTGGAGCGATCTCGTTCTCTAATATTCCCTTTCATTATTTCCTCTATAGATTGTTGTTCATTTTTTATTTCATTTTGTGATTGATTAGTGTGTTCTAGTCTTCTTACTCTCTTAAGGCCTATTGGCCTTAGGTTTTGCTCTTTTTCTTTTGATGGCGGGTGCTCCATCCTCTTTAGTTCTGGGGCATTAGGGAATTCCCCCTTCTGCTCAGCTTGCCTCTTCAAAAGTTTTTTTGAGTAATGAAGGTTCTAAAACTAAATCTTGCTCTTTTTGTGATGTACTTGTCATATCTAGCTCTTCAAAGGATCCTATCTTCTTCTTCATGAAATAGATGGTAAAAGGATTTCCTACTCTTCTAATATCCGATGATAACATTATTTAACTTGCTAGGCATTTTAAGTTCACTCTTGTTGGGAAGTTCTCAGTTTGAAGACCTAATCTTGATGTGATACTTTTTTTTTTTTTTTTGAAGCTAAAATTATGTGGGAATTTTTCAATCTGTTTGCTTGATGCTAGACATGTTGCAATTTAGTTATCCAATGACCTTGATTACAATAGGGTTAAATAACTTATTATATTCTTAACTATCTAATGAGATTATTGAAATGGACACCTTTTTTTCATGTCATAGAGGACTCCCATTGTTCCTATTTAGATATATTTTCCTAATTTATGATTGCTTTGGGATTTATTTTTGGTAGACCTCTTCAAACGGATCAAGCCACTGACTCTAGGTCGAAGTATTCGGTGGCTAGGATTCTTGTGGAATTGGATATCATTAAGAAGCATCCTAAAGACATCTGGCTTGGATATGAAATTCTGGGTATTTACAGACAGTTGAGTTTGAAAATGTTCTGGATTTTTCTTTGCACTGTAAAGGTTATGGGCATTTCATAAATGATATTTTTTTGTTGTCCATCCTCAACTTACAAAGAATAATGTGACCCATAAAATTATGGTTGGTCCAATTAATGGAGAACCACATGTGCTTGGAGGTCATATTATTTACAAGGAACTCAAAACATAAATTTGAAGGAACCAAAAGCTTCAAGGAATGACATAAAGATTGACCCTTTAGATATTTCCATAAGGAGTGAAGGTTCTTCAGATAATGAAGACAAAGATGGTCAATATAATATTGAGAATATGGATGCTATTGAGAAACAAGCTTTACTTGATGTGGGTGAGAAATATATTGGGGAGAAAATAGGTGATGATCAAAATCACATTATTTCAAGCTCCTTAGTTCGTCAAGAATTGGAGGAGAAAAACTTGGATGAGAAAGAAGTGTCACATTGTCAAGAAAATGACCTAAATGATTGTATGATTAATCATGTTAGTGATGATAAGTGTGAAAGTAGATTCGATCCAAATTCCAAAAATAAACAGTTGATTGATGGGGATAAGGTTGAGGATATGGAGGAAGGGGAAATTGAATCTCAGGATACTTTCACTCCTAAGGATGGCTTTAAGGGATCCAATATTAACTCTATGTCACCTCCTATTGGTAAGGCTAACAATAATGAAGAAGGTTATACATTGAATTCAAAAAAAAAAAGGGCAAGAATATTAAGAACATGTTTGTCTTCACCCCAAAGGTCACTAGAGCTTTTAACCAATCTACTATTAATGGTTAAAGCACTCATGTAGAATATTTGAGGTGTGGGTAGTTCTCTATCTAAGGATAGATTTAAGAACTTATGTAGGATTTATGATATTTATCTTATTATTTTAATTGAGCCCCTTGTTTTTGTTGCTAATTCAAATTCTATTTGTAACAAGTTAGGTTTTGAATTCTCTTTTGGAAATTGTACTAATATAATTTGGATATTTTGTAATACTTTATTTCTTTAGATATTATCATGGATTGTCCTCAATTGATTCATACTAAAATTACTTTTAACCAAGTCTCTTGTTATGCCTCCTTTATTTATTCTTCTTTCTCTAGATTAGATAGGAAAACTTTTTGGAATCAACTTACTGATTTCTCCTCCTCTATTAATGCTCCTTGGTTTGTTGTTGGGGATTTTAACTATATTACTAATGCTTCTGATAGAGTTGGAGGTAATCATCCTAATTATCATGCTATGGAGGATTTTAATGATATGATCATGAACTATAACCTTCATGACATTAGTTATTCTAACAATGCTTTCAATTGGAATAAGGGTATTATGTGGCAAATATTAGATCGTATTCTTTTAAATGATTATTGGATTTTTTTTTCTTTTCTATCGACTCACATTGATCATCTAACTAGAACATTATCCGACAATTCTCCTTTGTTATTAAGTATTACTAGAAATAGTTTAAATAAGTTTCAACCTTTTAGATTCCAGAATATGAGGCTTCTGGATGAAAATTTTTTAAATACTATAAAGAGTAATTGGAAAGCTCCCCTTTTTCTTGTGATAATGTTTTCTTCATTTCCCGACTTTGGTTTAAACTTAAACATCTTAAACAAAATTTATCCTGGTGGAATAAATGCATGTTTAAGAATATATTTACTAGTATATTGATTGTTAAAAAACATTTTGATAATGCTGACATGGCTTACATACAGGATTCTTCTTTTGAGAATTTGTCCATTTAATTGAAACTAAGACTAATTTATTCAAACTTCAAGAAAAAGAAGAAACTTATTGGAGGAAAAAAGCTTCTTTGAAAATCCTTTGTGAAGGTGATCGTAATACTACTTTATTTCATAATATTCCAAACCATAACAAGGTGAGTAGGCAAATTCATAAGCCCACTTCCCCCGATGGTTTTGTTATTGATAACCCTAATTTGATTTCTTCTTCAGGGATTGAGTACTTTAAGAAAGCTTTCAACAAAGATTTTATACCAGATATTAACATTTATTTCTCAATTATTCCTTCTCTTATATTTTAGGAGGATAATATGACTATTATTCCTTCCGAGAAGAAAATTTTACAAACATTAAAAGATATGAACTTTGTTTTTGTCGCTGACCCAGATGGTTTCACTACTAAATTTTTTCATAATAGTTGGGAGATTATTAAAGATGACCTTATTAATGTTATTATGTACTTCTTTTCGAGCAATCCCTTACCTAATTTTTTTACTTCTACATCTATTACTTTAATTCCTAAATCTAGTACTATTAATTTATGGAATGATTACCACCCTATCAATTAATGTAGTTTTTTCAATAAACTTATTGCCAAAATTATTTTGGGGAGACTTTCCTTTATTCTTCATAATATTATTTCATTGGAACAAACGGGTTTCATTGAAGGTAGATCAATTTTTTATAATGTTTTACTCACTCAAGAATTAGTTCATGATTTGCATGCTAAGGTTACTCGTGGCAATATTATTTTTAAAGTTGATATTGCTAAAGCTTATGATAATCTTAATTGGGAATTTCTTTATACTAGTTTAAAGCATTTTGGCTTCAGTATGCTTTTTATTAATCTGATTAAAAATAGCATTGAGCATTTTGGTTTGTCTATTATGATTAATGGTAAGTCTCATGGTTATTTCAAATCTTCTCATGGTATAAGACAAGGGGATCCTTAATCTACTGCGCTTTTCATTATTGTTGTGGAATTTTTATCGTGGGGTATTACTAATCTTTTTAGGATTCGCCCTAATCCACAGTTTATAATTTCTAATGGCTTTCCTATTACTCATTTAAGATTTGTTGATAATTTTATTATTTTATCGAATGGTTCTATTAAAATTCTTTATATTCTTTTCAACTTTATTAATAAATTTTAGCATGCTAGTGATCTCATTTTTAACCTTTCCAAGAGTTGTTTTATTTCGGCTAAGTCTATATCTTCTACTAGCATTACTAGCATTGAAAGAAAATTTGGTTTATTGAGACGAAATTTATCATTGAAGTATTTGGGTTCCCCTCTTTACGAGGGTAAAAAACACTTTCATCTATTTGATGACATTTTTACTACTATCTATAAGAAACTTTCCTCTTGTACTTTTAATTTCCTTTATTTTTGTGGTAGACTTATTCTTATTAAACATGTTCTTTGCTCCATTCCTATTTACTTGCTTCATATGATCTACCCTACTTTAAATGTTTGTAATAGAATGGAGATTTTATTTAATAAGTTCCTTTGGGGTCCCAAGAATGGCATAAGTGATATTATATGGTGTTCTTAGAGTAAATGCTATTGGTTTTTGATGATGGGAGATTAGGTTTTAAAACCTTCACGAATTTGACCACAACTTTTTATCATAAATTATGGTTTGCCTTTAGAGCTAACAAGAGTTTGTAGGCTAAGTTCATGGTTTCTAAGTATTATGTTGGGAAGCATCCTCTGAAGTGTGCATTCAAACGAGCGAGGTGATTCTTTCAACTGGAAAACATTATGTGATATTAAGTGGGAAGTTGAATAATTTATTCTATTGGAAATGGGAGTTGGGAACATCTTCTTTAGGCAAGATAATTGGTTGGGTAATTCTTCAATTCGCAATGTTTTACACTCTCACTCCACCTCTACTTGTAAAGTTAATAATTTTATTACCAATGGAAATTGGAATATTTCTCTTCTTACTGATAGTGTGTTGGATTTCATTATTCTTTTAATTCTCAATATTCCCATTCATTTGGATAATGAGGATTGCATTTTATTGAATCTTTCTAATGATGGTAAATTTTCCATTAAATAGGTTTGGAAATCCATTAGGCAAAGGCTTCCAAATGATTATATTTATTTATCTTTCAGGCATGCTAGTATTCCTCCCTCTTACTCATTTCTCATATGGAGAATTTTACATAATTATTTAACTTTGTACTCTATTTTAATTCGTAATGGTTTTTATATTACCTCTAAATGTCAATGTTGTTATCATATTGAGATTATGAATCATGTGTTCATTTAGGGTCCGATTTCCATGAAAGTTTGGCTGCACTTTGATAACAAGTTTAATGTGCTTTCCACTACTAGGTACTACTCTTTTGTCAATCTTCTAAAAAAATATCCTTTTTGTCATTATTTGTTGGTTTTTATGGAGTAGTAGAAATGATTCTAAGCACGAGGAAATTAAAATTAATGCTTTAAGTGTTATTTCTAAAGTTAACAATAAAATTTATCAACTTTATGTTTCCAACTTAGTTAATGCAGATTCTTGTAAAGTTTTTCTTCATGTGGTTGTGAGTTTGGTTTGAATCTTTGCTTCTATTCTATTTGTTTGAAAGATAGAATTATTTATTGGAAGAAACCTTTGGAGGGTTGTTTAAAACTTAAGACTGTCGGTTCTTGGAATAACTTGAGTGCTGCTTATGGTGGTATTATTAGGGATTCTAATGGTTTAGTGATAGTTGCCTTATTGGGTCCTTCTACTACTAAAACTATAATTAAAGATGATCCTTCTACTACTAAAATTGTGATTAAAGCTGAAATTGAGAGTCTTCTTTTTATGGTATTATTTGCATTTCCTTAGGCATCATTAATATTTGGATTATAGTGGATGTCATGCTCTTGATTCATTATTTGAAAAGGTAACCATTCTTTTAATTTTGATAATTTTTATATGTTAAGAGATATTAATTTTTGGCTTTCCTTTATTACTTATTCTATTACTCATATTATATGTGAAGGTATTATTTTTGTGATTCGCTTGCTAAAAGGGGATGCACTTTATCGGGTTTTATTGAATTTTTTGAGCTTACTTTACCTATGGAAGTTAGAGGGTTGGCTAGATTAGATCATAGTAGACTCCCTTTTTTTTTTTTAATTAGCTCGGTTTATCTTTGGGTGGTGTTGTTTTGGTTCTATGGCTTTAGTTTTTGTCATTGGGTTGATGGTTCTTATATTTATTCTTCCTTTATGGCTTTTGATGATTGGTACTAAGTTGATTTTCCTGCTCATCTTTTGACAGTGCTACCATACTCTTCATTTGGAGAATCGCCTTTTGTTCTGTATGGTTTGTGGTTGGAAGGGCTTTTGTTTAGATAGGATTAAGTTTTTCTTTAGTGTGATTCAAGGATTGTTCACTTCCATTGGTCGACTATGGTTAAGTGTTATTTAGGTCTCAGTGTTGATTCTAGTGATGCCTAGTTCCTTCCTCATCTTATTATTTTGGATTTCATAGTTGTTAATGGGAGTAATGCTTTGGGTTTGAGCTATCATTGGATTTTCTATTATCCTTAATTGAATCTTAATTACTGCTCTTTTTCTCCCCGAGTCTACTTAATTAGGAGGATTTCTTTTAGGCTGGACCTTTTGGTTAACTTTATTGGCTATATGGGTGGTGAAACTGGTTTGGATTATGAGTGGTCTAGTTGGAGTGGTTAGAATTTTTTGCTTGTTATCAATTTTTGGATTTTTTATATTAGGGTTTCCTTATTTCTGGGTGACCCAGTTAGGATGGTGAAATAGATGGGGATATTATCAGCAGAATTCAAGTTGGATGGTTGAAGTGGAGGAATGCATCGGGCTTGTTATGTGATAGAAATGTACCCCTCAAACTTAAGGGAAAATTCTATAAGATGGTAGTGAGGCCTGCAATGCTTTATGGTGCCGAATGTTGGCCTTTAAAAGAGAAGCATAATACTAAGTTAAGTGTGGCAGAGATGAGGATGATCAGGTGGATGAGTTGCTTTACCCTTAGAGATAGGATACGAAATGAGCATATACGTGAAAAGGTTGGAGTAGCTCCAGTAGAAGATAAGATTAGAGAAAGTCGCCTTAGATGGTTTGGTCACATAAAACGGTGGCCTTGCGATGACCCGGTTAGGAGAGTAGAGGTATTAGATTTGACTTATGTTAAGAAAGGTAGGGGTAGACCTAAAAGACTTGGTTAGAAAATATTAGGAATGACCTTTCTTTATTAGATTTAAACGAGAATTTGACTTTTAATAGGACACAATGGAGAAAAAGGATTCATGTAGCCGACCCCACGAAGTGGGATAAAGGCTTAATGTTGTTGTTGTTGTTGTTTTGGTTTCCTTATTTCTGGGTGGGTGGCCTAGGATTCATTGTATTGATGTTACTATCATGATTATTCCAATCTTGTAGTGATATGCTTCTCCTAATTCTAAGGTTCTTTACATGCTTTGGGGGTGCAAGCGTGCATTTGGGATGAGAATGGAGTGGCATTTGGGTACTACTTATGACATTAAGATAATTACTATGCTTCTGAGCTCTAATGACCCAACTATCCACATTTCCAATTACTTTATATGGTTTATCTCTTTTTGTTTCTATAGTTATCCTATTTTGAACGTTATTATTATTGAGGATCATGGCTAGTGTGTTGATTACCCTTGGAATTATGGTTATTTCAATCTTAATTTAAATGTTTTAGTTTTTTATATTTATATTAATTGCATCTTTATTTGGTGGAATTGGGATCTGTGGCTAGTAATATCTCGGTTTCTTGTTGGTTTCCTGTGGTGGAATCTTGCTTCTACTCATGCTCTCCCGTTATCTCTTCCTGTTTATTCTGCCTATTTTTTCTATCTCACGGATGATGGCTTTATGTCCATCCATGGTAGTTCTTATACTAGTGGTGATATTAGCTAGATTATTGTTATGGATTCTCATACGAAATTTCTTGTTTCTCTCAAATATAGTTATTATTGGATATTTTGGCATTCTAATTTCTTGTGTTGGAATGTGAACTTTTAAATGGCTATTAACAGGTTATTTTGCAGTGCTATTGAAGGGGTTTCCTACACCGATATTTTTTTATAAGTTTAATTAGATCACATATTGGTTTTGCTATGCTTGTTCTTAGTATGCAGTCATCATTTCTTACAGGTTTGCTGGATGGAACTTTCTGTGGGCAAGATTAAAGTTTTTTGCAGGAAGTGCATACTAAGTGACTACTTCTTGGCCTTCCTTTTTGGATGCTATCTTCTTGTAGCCCTATCATATTATTAGGATTTTTTGTAAATCGTAGCATAGGGAACCTACGACTCTTTGGTTTTTCTTTGAATTTTTCTGTAGCTCTATCGGGCAGTACTGAGCTAAAGGTCCTCTTTAAGTAGAAAATTTTGGATTTAAGATTACATATATGCACATTTTCAATCCCATGTGATAACACTAGTGTAGTACGTATTTCAAAGAATACAATCCAACACTCCTGGACCAAACACATTGATGTAAGGAACCATTTCATTAGGTACCATGTTACAAAAGGAGATATAGAGCTACAATATATGGCTATTGAAAATCAACTTGTTGATATCTTTACAAAATCATTGGCATTTGAAACTTTTAGCATGTTAAGAACCATATCAGGTGTCATATATATTCATGCTTGATATTGATGCTTTTGTTTCTATTTCTATTTCTCACTATTTGATTTGTATGTCTTATTTTATGTGTTTTTATATTCTATTTTTGTCTTTCTATTGCTTTTATTTAGTTTTTTTAAAGGAATAAGATCACTGCTCACTTATGATGTTAAATTTTCCTTATTTTTATTCAGAAACATGTAAGCTGTGATTGACTTCCCTAAAATAGTTAAAGGAAGAAATATTAATGATTATCTCTCTTCCTCTAACTTTAAAGTCTCTTAGTGGTGTAATTTTTTTTAAATCAAAATATATTTCAAATAAAAAAACTGGACTTTAAAATAAAGATCTATTTATTCTTCCTACAGTAATCTATCTCATATAAATAATATTCCAAGTCAAAGAATCACCTATAAGTTGTTAAATCGGGTTTAACCATTTATCATATATATATGATTATGTTTTATGGTTTACTCTTCCTTATATTAGAGAGTGAGTTTTTCTTCTCTTATATCTAAAAGATAATCTCATAACTAAGAGACTTTAAAGTTTTCGAAAGAAAGTAAGCTAGCAAAAAAGACAAGAGGTATAAAATGAGCCAAAAATTGAAAATATGTTTAATGACTTCCAAATAATTATAAGATACACAAAGTGCATAAAAAATTAAAAGGTGGACAAAGTGTACCAAATAATTAAAAAAGAGGCACAAAATGAGCCCACAAAGAAATAAGCTTCCTTCTCTTTCGAATCTTTAAATCTTCAAAGAATCCTTATGCCACTTGCTATCTTCAAACACTTAAATTTTAAAATCATGATTTCTAATTTATTACTTTGTAATATTATTCTATCATATCATTTTCTGAATTAAAGTTTGAAAAGGTCACTTTTCCTATTTAATTTCTTTTCTGAATTATGTTTTTGTTTAAAAGGGATTTTAACCTGTAAGGAGTCCGAGCTAGGGTTAACAAGATTGATGTTTTAGCCTTTCTCGATTTCAGCACTAATTTCTAACTAGTATTCTAATTTTAATAATGAGGAAATTTTATCATTTATTGGAGTTAATTGATTTTAAAAATATCTCTTTTTTTGTATTATTATTATTTTTATCATATTTTTTCATTTATTTTCTATTAGTTATTGCTTGATCTTTTATTTTGAACCCTTCCTTATCATCACATTCCATTCCCTAAGTTAGGAGGCCATTAGAGATCACCTATCAAGACCTACATGAATTTTTCCATTATTCAATTATTGGTGAAAAAATTCACATTTAAGCTGTAAATCCTGATTTTGATTGGATACAAGTTAATACAATTATGAGAGAATCCAGTGTTAACAATCTCATTTGTACTATTAACACCATAAT
Source organism: Dendrobium catenatum (assembly GCF_001605985.2). Classification (NCBI taxonomy): domain Eukaryota; kingdom Viridiplantae; phylum Streptophyta; class Magnoliopsida; order Asparagales; family Orchidaceae; genus Dendrobium; species Dendrobium catenatum. The sequence continues at coordinate 275,294 of NW_021320032.1, read as the reverse complement.
AAAAAATGTTAGGATCATCCAGCATATTCATCGCAACTCCATAATTTTGAAAGCTGGTGATGGGATAAACATTATTATTTCATAGTTACTGAAATTGACATTCATTTGAGATCCTCGCTATAATTGTTGAAATAGACTTTAATGAAGCTGACATTTTTATTATCTATCTTGAAAATCTGACAGTCATTTGAGACCCTCGTAATAAGAGATTGCATATCTATTTTGTTTGTCCAGCTTACTAACCTTTCAGGTCCACAAATTTACCTGCAATGCAAATTAGTTGAAGATTGGCCATACTATGGTTGAGTCTATATGAAATTTCAATTTTAATATTCTTTTTACCTTTCTTGAGTCAAGTCATGTATCTGATGGATCCAAAGCTAAGTAACCTTTCACATGCACACTCAAGGTAGTGGATTGGTGCGTTATAAAAATCTTTTGGTTTTTAATCTAATTTTATATGATGATTTATATTATACTGGATGATCAATTAAAAATAGAACCTAAATAAGGGCATCCCTATTAATTAAGAGTGATTAAAAAAGAGTTATTCAACTAATCATACTATATGATTCATATTATACAGGATGATCAATTCTGATTATGATAACAATCGCCAATCATAATTTAGGCAATATTTTAATTTTCAAATTTCTACTAATCATACAGGACAATATAAATTATACTAAACAATTTAGGATAATAATGCCTAAATTGAACTTGAGATTATGGGACTAATTATGGTTATATTATAACATCATATCGTACAAGATGATATTTGTTGATCGTACAAGTTCTTTAATATTCATGGGATGACCCCCCATTGTCTAAGAAAAAAATCAGAATTTTCTTCTAATAGTACAGGCAATCATATTGGATGTCCCAAGGGTGTGTGGGATGATATGTAAATAGCCACCCATCATCTCATCTCATATAGGATTGTCAATACATTATCATGAACTAATAATCCTGGATGATCATAGAATCGTATCAGATGATCTATACAAATACTTGAATTGATCATACATGGCAATGTTGATCGTACTAGCAAAAAGGGTTATATTTTACTAATCATACATGACGATCTTAGGATCATACTGGATGAATCTATTGGAAAATTAAAAATTAGGGATTCTTTTGGAGATTTTCTATTTAGTCTCTCAAATTATCTTTTGAGAGATCTTTTTTTTTGGCTGATCTGAGAGAGAGAGCTTAGATAAAAAAGAGAGGAGAGCTTTGAGAAAGAGAGAGATCCTTGTAAGTGGGAGTTGTGAGGGATTCATAAAGGTTGTTCAAAGTAAGATTTTAACTATCTTCTTCAAGCTTCTTCCTTAGTTCCTTAGTGGCTCTAGGGATACTTTCATCGGCATCAGGTCAAAGGTTCTCTACCTACTCCAGGAGGGAGTAAAAGGATTCCAAGGTTTCCTACCTTCTCTAGGAGGGAGTAAAAGGATTTTTAGGTTCTCTTTCAACTCTACCAGGGAGTAAAAAGATTCAAGGTACTGGACCTCACGGGGTCGATGGAAAGATATTGTAAGGATTTCTCCACCTTGTTGTGAGAGTAAAAGGAGAGACACTAGTTTTAGTGCAATACCTCTTGGTTAGCCTCATGCTAGTTCCTAAAGGTTTAACAACCCTCACAAACTTTTAAAAGGTCCCTTTACACCTCACTTCCCCTTTGGTCCTTTTATTCCCTACCTCCTAACAACTTTAGGAGAAGTGTTGAGCATCAGGTAATGCTTACAAGTTAATCCCATTCATTCAATCAACCTGGAACCTTTGAATAGGCCAAAACCATCCAAAAGAGCTCATTTCACTCACACAACATTATCTCTCCACTTAAGACCACCAAACCCCAATTTCTTATTATTTGAGCACCCCACAACCTCTCTTATACTTCCCCATTCAAAATTGAGCGGTCAAACCTTGCCGACGGTAGCTCTCTAACAACCTTAGCTAAATATCCCTCCAACCCAAAGATCTCTCGAGCCGACATATTTCATACCATGGTTTCAACTAGGAAAACTTATGAGGATAGTCTACAAGCTCAAAGAGCCCTTAATCACCAAAATCCAATGGTTTTATTGAGGTAAAATTTAAACCCTAGGTTAGAATGCATAGGGTAATTTAACTTTTCAAAAAGCAAGTTTCAAGCTGTGAAATTAATACCCCAAGATTTTTGTTCATTAGTATAATCTTCATTTAAATATTTAAGGAAAATAATTGAGCTATTTTTTAGAATAAATTAATTTTTTTTTAATGGTTTTAGTTTATGTTTTATTACAACTACATGAAATCTAGACCGTCGATCCTAAAGATCAATGGTTCAGATCTGGCCTTTTTGTGATCCGTCAAACTGTTCGTTCAACCTGGCTATAAGAATTTATTGTCTGACTAATTCTCCGTCGTCGATTCAAAACTGCAGAGAATAAACGACTATGGTGGGATTCTGATGCGGATAAGTAAAATTGCGTGGGTCTCGCTTCCATTTTAATGAAATTATAATATTATGCTGCCAGCAATCATGCCAATTATTGCCACACTATCGCACAGATTTGATCAAGTGAATTTTATAGTGTCATGCATCCCACTAGCGTCATCCTTTTATTAAAGTAGGTTTAACTTAATTTTAAATCATTTTCTAATCCAAAAAAATTTAAAAAAATTATTTTAAATAAAATATTTTTCAAAAAATTAATTATAACATATCAAATTTTTAATATGTTTGATCACTTTAATTTAAAAAAAGCACAACTAAATATAGAAAACTCCAAATCAAGCAAATTTAGAGTTTAATTACTCATCTTATGGTCTAATATTTAGAAAAATATTAAAACTTTAGAAATCAATCTTAATCAAAAATTCTAATTTTGACCTCTTTATTTAATTCATTTAAATAATTCAAACAATTTTAAAAAATTAATATTTAATTTAAAATTTTAGAAAATTTAATCCAACATTAAAACTATTAATTAATCATTGTAAATAAAATTTATCAACCTTCAAACCATTAATCAATTAAGTTACTTAATTAATACCAGTTATTACTAATAACTCGGGCCTACGAGGCTACTAACTTAGGCTAGGTCCATGTTTTATTTTCTTGTTGTTGTGTGCTGGGTAATTTTGAGTTTTATGGTATGCTAATTTATATAATTTCTTGATGTGATTATTTATTTAATTTCTATAATCTATGAATTTATTTTATGAGTGTTAGATTCTCCTTAGGTTAGGGACAATCTTGATGCTAATACAATCTTCTACAGGTGGTTATGCTCAAACAGGGTTGAAAATTAAATCAATGGGGTGCAAAATTAAGCTTTAATTTAACAAAATTTTTTGCATGGGATAAGCATAATAAGCCCCCTTAAATTGAAAAGAGAATGATCACATGTGGATATAATTTGAGCATTTTAATATCCTGATATATAAAATTATTTGGGATGATTTTGATTACATCTATAAGGATAAGCCTACAGGTTTTGTTTGAGTCTATATTTCCCTTTTAATTTTCAAATGTAATTTGATTTCAATGGTGTTGTAATGTCAAAGTGTTTTGAGATGGGATATTAAATATCCAACCTAAAGTCCAAAGAGAAGGGTAACATCCCTTAGGGGAGAGTTCCTCATCATTTGGAGATTCAAGCTAGGATACCTTTTTTTTTTTTTTTTGGTTAAAACCCACAGTGGGCCTACGCATTAATTATCAAAATAAAGGTTACAAAGTCCTTAGAAGGGACCTCCAGCTCACTATTGCTCGAAAGAGCTACAAGAAAATTCAAAATAAATCCTAAAAGCTGGTGGTCCCTTTTTCTACGATTACAAAATAAATGAAAGTAAAAACAAGGGCTGCAAGAGGACAGCACCCAAAAAAGGAAGAGTAGATTGATCTCGTTCAGCACATTCTTCCTGCCAAAAAAATATGCAAACCTCAAAAGACTCAGATGACTATTAACATTGATAATATTGCAATCTTTGATCTTCCAAAATTCAGAGTATAATTGCCTTCAAAAACAACTCCAAAGAACAGTGTTAATAAAATAGTATTTAAAACAGCTTTTAATCCCAAGATTATAAATACTGTTAAGCATCTTGGTACTAGACATCCACCCTAAACTCCTCAGCTTTTGCACCAATATATTATCATAACTAGGGTCCATTATCATACCAGGTGTAGGAAGACGAAAAAACCTCCTACCAAAAACCGCAATATTCCACTCTAAAATGCACATTAACAATCATTTAAGCAACCCAGAAACCTTACAATAAAAATAAAGAGTGAAACTAATAGAAGAACCCATAAGAGTATTAATAGGATTGATCATCAGCTTAATAGAAAAAAGAACAACCAGAAAAAAGCCCACTGGAAACCCTTCGAGTAGCAGCAAAATCCCCAGCAATAACCCAGGCAAAGAAATCCTGCTCAAACAGAAGTAAAAACAAAGAACAGCCAGAAAATAGGCCACGGAAACTCGTCGAGTAGCAGCAAAACCCCCAGAAACAACCTAGACTAAGATCTCCAGCTCAAACATAGGTAACAGCATACAAAAATAAAAGAGGAAGTAAACACACAGACAACATAGCAATTAATCATGGCCGATGTAAGGTAACCTATTTTTGTCAAGAATAATCATTCCTTTAAGTGGAAAAGGAAGATTAAGCACATTATTTTCCAGAAAAGTTTCACTATGAGCTCCATAATTAGCAAGCCAGTCCGCACACGCATTTCCTTCATGATATATATGGGAAATTGTAAAATTGAGCATAGAAAGAGCCATTTTAATTTTTCTGATAGTGTAAAAATCATGAGGGAAACTAGAATTGTTATCAGAAATAATATGAATAACAAGAGTAGAATCAACCTCAATGTTAACATTCTGAATACCTATTCTCAAGCAAAATTGTAAACCATGATACAAACCCAACAACTCAGCCATCAAAATAGAGCAGGAACTCAAGGGACCCGAAAAAATAGCAATAGGATTTCCATAATGATTCCTTATAAGACCACCCATACCAGTATTAGTAGCAGCAACAGAACCGTCCGTGTTAAGTTTGATAAAAGGTTCACTAGGTTTGACCTACCTCACAATACGGTCCATTTTGATTCTACTAACATCATTATGAATCCCAAAATAATCAGCTAATAAATGACAATTAGAAAAAAATTTTATAAAAATGGGATTAACAGAAATCAACTGACATTGGATATAATCTGAGTTGCATTCATCTTGATGTCCATATGCTTAGACTCATTTCTACCTTTTCAGAGATACCAAATAATCACAATAGGAAGTAAATTACGAATATGACTTTACTTTTAGAGAACCACACATTTAGAAAACCGGCCAGATCATAGTTTGTATTAAAAACACCAATATCAGTCAGATTAAAGAAATGAGACCAAACTTTGCAGGTAATATTACCATTCACAAAAACATGTTGAATGCTCTCAATGTTGAAACAACATTGACATTTAGAAACAATAATAAAACCTTTCTTCAACAGAACATTATCAATAGGCAAAAAACCTTTAAGACACCTCCAAGTAAGAAGGGAATAGGATAAGGGAATAGTATTATGACAAAGCGATTTAAAGTTTGTAGAAATATCACCTTTGAATCTAATCTCCTCCCAAACTTTTTTTAAACTAAAATTTCCAGAAGAAGACAACTTAAACATAATTTTATCCTTGAGTTGCAATTGTAAATGAATTTGAATAATTTTCTCAATAATATCATTAGGAACCACATCCTGAAGTTTAGAAATGTTCGAATTCCCATTCTGAATGAAATCGTTCACTCTAGTGTTCACAAGGGTATGAGAATTAAGATAATTATACATAGATTCAGTACCCAACCAATTGTCTAGCCAAAAAGCAACCTCCCCATTCCCAATACTCCATTGGATGTACTGATTAGCTTCCCATTTAATTTTACAAAGCCTTTTCCAAACCAGAGAATCAGAACCTTTGTAGTGGCAGACCATGGGGTTAAGGTCCTTACAATACTTAGCATTCATGAATTTAGCCCATAAACTATTATTCGATCTAAAAGCAAACCAAAGTTTATGAGAAAATACATGGGCAGTATCAAAAATGGACTTGCACCCAAGCGACCCATCATTATAAAACCCACAGGCTTTTTTCCAAGAAGACCAAGTGATACAAGCTTTATTGTTAGTAGCCCCCCAGAAGAATGTATTTATCATTTTTTCCATCCTTAGACAAACATTAGAATGAGGTTGCAAAGTATGAAACAAAAATATCGGGATAGAGTTTAAAACACTTTTAATCAAAGTCAATCTACCACCAAAAGAGAGAAAGTTCGAAGACCAATTCAGAAATTATTTTTGAAATGTAGTAAAAATATTTTCAAATAGAATTTTCTTTTTCCTACCTTTGAAGAGAGGAGTTACAAGATACTTAATAGGAAGATAAGACTAGTTGAAACCACAAACTCTATTGATCCCATTCACTCTAGTAATATTCACCGAACACCTAGTTATAAAGTTACTCTTCTCCCTATTAATAGAAAGACCACTAATAAGCTGGAAAGAGTATAAAAATTGAGCAAGAATTTTAACATTATTGATCAAAGCATTGGAGAATATAATAAAGTCATCAGCAAAAATAAGGTGAGTAATTGGAAAGCCACCACCAGTGCGAAAGTTAAGCATAGGGTACCTTCTATAAAGATTTTCAATCCCTCTGGAAAGATATTCCATAACTATAATAAAAAGGGAAGGAGATAAAGGGTCCCCTTGTCTCAAACCATTTTTGGAAGGAAAAAACCATAATTATTCCCATTAATAATAATGAAAAAAAAGTTCTCGATACTATTTTTTATCAGCATAAGAAAAGAATCATTAAAACCTAACAAATGTAAGACTTTATAAAGAAAATCCCACTTCAAATTATCATAAGCCTTCGTGATGTCAAGTTTAAACAAAATATTACCACCCGTAACTTTAGCATTAAGATCATGGACCATATCTTGAGCTAATAAGATATTATCGAAAATACTACGCCCTTTCACAAACTCAGTTTGGTTGATGGATATAATTTTTGGCAAAATAAAAGAAATTCTACTAGCATTAATTTTAGCCACCAATATGTTAAAGAAAGTACAAAGACTGATAAGTATAAACTCGTTCCAGTAAGTAGTATTCTCTTCTTTAGGAATAAGCACAATGTTAGTGGACAAAAAAAACTTAGGATAAGGAGTACCTTTAAAAAAATCATGCACAGCATCAATTACATCAAGTTTGATAATGTCCCAAGTTTTAACAAAAAACTTGATAGTAAAACCATCAGGACCATCCACAGAGTCCCCATTCATATCTTTAATATTGTTCCAAACTTCATCTTCTGTAGGAAGTTGAGTAAGCAACAAATTCTCATCCTCATCCATAATCTTAGGAATCACATTAGCATTAACAATAGGAATATTTAACTTAGAATAATTGAAAACCTCTTTAAAATAATCAATACCAGAGCTAAAAACTAACTTCTCCGTATCATAGACATTACCTTGAGGATCCACCATTTTATGAATATGATTTCTAATTCTATTCTTGTTAACCAAAGCATGGAAAAAAATAGTATTTCTATCCCCATCAGTAGACCAAGAAATAGCAGTTTTTTGTTTCCAAAAAATCTCTTCCTGATTTTGCAAATGAAAAAGATGATGTTTAGCATTATCAAGGTTGGAAAGATTATCATCAGAATGATTGTCAAGCAGTGAAGTTTCCAACTCTAACACCTTGCCCTCAGCTTCTTTAATATTATCAAAAATATTTTTAAAAACATACTTATTCCACCATCTAAGAGTTTGTTTAAGTCTGCTTAATTTATCCCAAAGTCTATCCATGCCAACAATATTGTTATCAGGAAACACAATAGCATTCCAATTATGAGCAACCACGTTTAAGAAATCAGAATGAGTAATCAACATATTTTGAAATCTAAAAGCAAAAGAGGCCTTCGTATTATTCTCACAAATTAGCATAAGAAGAGGCGCATGATCAGATAAAGTTCTACTCAAGTGATGAACTTGAGTCATATTAAAGTTACTAATCCAGTCTTTATTAAAAAGGATCCTATCAAGCCTTTGCCACATAAAAGATCTATACCAAGTAAAAGCACTGCCAGATAAACCAATATCCATTAAATTGCAGTTAGAAATCATTTGATTAAAATCATCCATAGCATTCACATTTGGAGGTTTACCCCCAATACTTTCATTGGCATTAGAAATAGTATTAAAATCTCCTCCCACACACCAAGGCCCATTTGAATTTTGAGCAAAATCAGCTAAGCATTCCCAAAGAGGGATCCTACCAACTCTAGTACATAAAGCATAAACAAAAGAAGTATTAAAAATAAAATTAGCATAAGAAATCTGAACATGAACCACTTGTTCAAAATCAAAAATTACCATGAAATTTAAATAACTTTTCCACATAATCCAAATTTTATTAGAGCTATTGGCAAAACTAGAATTAAAACCAAACCAAGAAGTAGTAGCCTCCATTTTATCAAAAGAAACAAAAGGTTCAAGGAGGACTAAAAAGTGAATGTTGTGAACACGACACAAGTTCTTAACACGGGTTTTAGAATTATCACCCCCAATCCCATGAACGTTCTAGATAAAAGCTTTAAACATTAGAATTTTTGGGATTAGTTTGAGCCCTAGTAGAATGTGGAGTATCCGGTATCGGAGCTTTCCCTTTTTTTTTTTTTTCTTTTGCATAAAAGGAGAACCTTCCTCCTCATTAATTTTGGTAACATGTTATTGAAAATCAGAAGATGAAGCACACAATAGGGCACCCCCATCTCCCAAATTAGTCATGTGTTCTAAGGCAACATTAGGTTTAATATTACGTATATATTCCCCTTCTTCACATTCTTCCACATCAACCTTTCCTTTTTCAAGAGTAACCGTAGCTAAAGTAACATTAGGATTAACATCCTTATTAAACATAGAATCGACATAAATAAAAATGTTTGGGCTTTTCTCAGTTTCTTTATTAATTTCCTCATTAACTAATTCTTGCACAGGAGTAGTACTAAGAGATTTGTCTAAAACAACCACATTATCCAACTTGTCTAAAGCAACCACATTATCCAACTCATTAATAGGAAAAATACCAACCTTCTCAACATTGGAATGGTTCCCATCCATAGAGACAAGAGATATAGAATCCTTCTTAACGATATATGTAACCGTGATGGCCCCCATTCCATTGGAGTTGTTGGGAGTTTTCTTAAGTTCTGGACGTAATTTAAAACATTCAGATAAAGCATGACCGTGAGATTTGTAGTGATTACAGAAATCAGGGACCTTTTCAAATTCTACCTTTTGTAAGTAGCCTAAAGTTTTAGAACCAACCCATACTTCATTAGCATACTTCTTAGTAATGTCAACTTCAACTAGAACCCTAGCCACAGACGGCCGTGTTCTAGATGCAGTCGCTTGATCCGTTTGTAAGGGATGCCCAAAAATCAAACCAAGCACATCCAAAACTTTGGTATTAAAAAAATGAAGTCTTAGATTCGGGAAAGAAATCCATATTGGGACAATTGGGGATTCTTCTTTGACATCAAAGAAAGGATTCCATTTCAAAATGCGCATTTGACAATTAAGAATGAAATAAGATCTGCGAGCAAAGACTCTACTATAGTCCAGATCATTGGACAATTGAATAGCAACATGTTTATGATCCAACAGACCCACAGAGAAAAAACTTGACAGCTTAAGATTACCAAAAAAAATTTCATATTGCATCAAGGTTAGGTCGTCGGAGACCAAATTTACCAACTAAAGTGAAACAAAAAGGTGAAGAAAGCTTCAAAACTTCATCATCGAAAATCAACACAGCTGGCACACCATTATAGGTAGATTGAGTAAGCGAAGGTAGGATATCACTTGATGATGTTCCCAACAGAACATCCTTAAAAGAGAGTGATTTTGATGGAGAAGGAGCGTCCAAATCCAAGTTGAAGAAACCCTTATTTGGATCTTGATCCTTGGAAGAAATGTTCCCCCAAGGGGTCGAAGAGGAAGACCCTGACATTATAGTGAAGCCCAATTAGGGCCAAAAGCTAAAACTCACACTAGCATAACAGATCTAAGAAAAGATCGAACAAGAAAATACTCGGAATGGGAGAGAAATTATCGAAAAAAGGAAAAAGGAGTGAAACCCTAAATCGCCAGAGCGGCGCTAGGGTAAGAAGCGAGAGTTGAAAAATCTTATTTTAAATAATTTTCGTGAGCTTCTCTACCTGTCTCTGATGTGAACAAGTAGGATAGGATACTTATGAATGTTCAAGGAGAATGGAAACAGACCTTCGGGGATTAGTTTCTTTCACTTGGATATCTAAAGCTAATAAATCCAAGGAGCTCATAGAAGGATGAAGAAGTGAAGACCGAGAAGAATCCCATTCTCAAAGCCATTAGTGTCTTAGAAGTAGAATTTGGGCTAAAATTTTTTGTTGTAATATTAAATGGCACTTGCCACATGAAATTTCAATTTGAGTATTTACTTTAATTGTTTGATTTAAATTGATTGTATAGTAGAAATTGCATGCTTTTCTAGTTTTTCTTTTACTTGCATTTAAATTTTTATTCTAGCCTAGAATCTCATTGGAGGCTCGTGAGGGTACAAATAAATTTTTTTCTAATTTGACTAAAATTAAAATTTTAAATTAACATTGATACTCAAATAATTTTAGGATGTAAGCTCAGATCTCCTAAGGTTTTTTAATACATATATCTTGAGTATTCTATACCTTGTTAAACACCTCCCCACCTGCAGTTATGTCAATCCACCAGACATATTAGGGTATAGTCCTAAAAAGAAAAAGTTGTGCAATCTCTAGGAAAAACCTATTTTTAAGACTTTTTTAAAATTACTTCATATCAACTCATGTAGTTCATCAAGTCAATTAGCATGCATTTCATTACAAACAACTTTAAATTAGTCTTAAATTTAATTGCATTGCATTTTAAGCTTCACAGCACCCTATATAAGTCAAGAGGATAATTAGGATATAATCTAGATAACAACCCTGATTCCTTAATCTTAACTAAATAACATCCCTTCCACTCTTACATAAAAAACTAAATATAAGGTTTTAAAGCACTTAGGTAGTCAGTTGACTCCTCAATCCAAGCTGGAGTAAGTCCAGATTTATATTATATTAGCTAGGTTCGGGCTACAAATTTTTAGTGCCCAATTTAGATTTAGGTTCGAAGGCAGGTTTAAATTTTAAGATCTCAACCTTGTGAGAATATAATCCCAACATTCTAATAAAATTGACAATTCAAACTAAAACTTATTCTCAAACCAAAGTGTAAATCCCAACCATTAGAGTAGGCTATGGTACTTCTGAAATATGTTAGAATCCTAAAGCACCTCCTACCTTTCATTCCTTGACCTCTAGAAACAAGTGTACAATCTTGTTCTAATACCATTTGAGATTCAAAATTCAATACATTGATTTTTATTATTGAAAATTCTAAATAAAATTCCTACCATTATCTTAATCAAGAGTTTTCATAGATGACTTAGGTTTTTTATGATGTAATTAACTACAAGGAGTTGCCCTCGTAGAAAATTTAGAAACCTAGTTCAAATTTTTAATAATCAAAATTTCAAAACTTAATTAATTATCTTTGGGAAAAATTAAGTCATAATTAACAATCATTATCATCATATTCAAATGATTTATAGAAAATAATTATTAAGATAGTTACTATTAGCATGTTTTACATTCTTGCAACTTATATAGTTTTGATGATTCCAAATATTATTATTTTATGTGTAGTTATCTCCGAACACTTTTTGAAAGATTTGTTTTTACTCTTATGTGTACTAACATTTCAAGAAAATTGAACTCCAAACTATGAAGACTTCAAATCGAATTCAGCATACAATCCTTTGCAAATTGAAGCTTTAAATTTTTATTTTTTATTTTTTGAATTGTGAGGGAGTGATTGTAATTGAGTGAATAAAAACACACACACACACTTAAGTAGATCATACAAAATTTGTATTGATCGTACGGGACGAACCTAGTTGGTATGGGACGATCAGGTTAGTTATCTCCTCGTAGGAGCAATGGAACGAATAGTGTTATAAACATGTTTATGGATTATGATTTTGATGATAGCAAACAAATATTGTTTCACTACGACTGCCTTTTTTCTACTAACTTTTTAGGACTCAAAGATCGGACGGAAATCAAAATCAGCTCAAGACTAAGTAGATTAGGATTGAGTCAGCCTGTAATTTTCTTTCTTTCTTGAGTCAATTATAATTATTTGAAGTGACTAATGTTAAGTAACCCTATACACACACACACTTGAGAGATTTAGAACTTCTGTTTTTACTCACATTATCTCGGATGATATTTATATCATCCTGGAGGATTGAGTTAAAAATAGAAGAACTAATTAGGATTTCTTAGCTAAGGCAGTCGTAATTAACCGATCGGCATGGACGATACCTGTATCGGCCAGGATGATATGCTCAATATAGAAAGAATTTTCCTCCATGATCAATTTAAGTATTCTGTATTTTTGGAAATCAGCCAGGACGATCATGATATCGGCCTGGAAGATATCACATAATTATGCCTAAATTGATCCAGGAATCAAGGAAGTAATTAAGGATGATTGATACGATCACATCGTCCTGGACGATCTCAGGATCGGCCTGGACGATCTATTCAAAAACCCTTAGTTATTTTTAGACGATGAATATCGGCCAGATCAAATCCAGGGCGATGCTCTGGATGATTTTCCTATGATTTGAACTGATCGGCCAGGACAATCGTGAGATCGTCCGGGACGACCAAGCAAATTTTCAATCGTCCAGTTTGCATTCAGGGCGATGCTCTGGAAGATTTTCCTCTGATTTGAATTGATCGGCCGGGACGATCGTGAGATCGTTCAGGACGATCAAGCAAATTTTCAATCGTCTAGTTTGCATTCAAGGCGATGCTCTGTCCGATCTTATGAGATTTGTACTGATCGGCCAGGATGATGTCCATATCGTCCTGGATGATAATGTCGGCAACTTATAATTAATGAGCCCCTTTGAAGCTCTTCTATTTAAGAGCTCTTGTTTAACATTTTTGAACATCCTTGGCTGCTTTCTTGACCTGAGAAAACCTAAAGGAGAGAGAGAAAGAGAGGGAGAGAGAGAGAGGATCTTGTGAGGGGGAGTTTGTGAGGGGATTCATAAGGGTTACCCCAACTTTTGTTCCACTTCTTCTTCCCTAGATTCTCTTGTCCTTGGAAGGGTTGGGAGAGGTAAGTTTCAGCAAGTGATCGTGGTTCTCTACCTGCTTCAGGAGGAAGCAAAAGGAGTTGGGTTCTCTGCCTTGCCGGGTGTGGCAAAAAGGATGTGATTTTGTGAGAGCTTCTCCGTCTAGCTGTGGGGGCTAAAGGAGAGTCACGTTGGTATTACAATACTCGGAGGGCGCCTCCGAGGAGTGGACATAAGTCGAGTTGACCGAACCGCTATAAACCCTTGTGTTCTTGTTTTTACTGCTTCCGTATTTATTTTCTTCTGCACTTATTTTTGAGGTGATTTGGTTTATGATAATCATTCTTTTTGCTTAAAGAAATTTTTAAATATCAATTCACTCCCCCCCCCCCCCCTTCTACCCCCCCCCCCCCCACTTGGTTAGCCTCGAGCCAGTTTTATAGGGCTTAACATCCCTAACAAACTTTCAAATATGAGTTGAAGAAATTTTTCTAAGTCCTGATCATCCAGGACGACATTATTTTCGTCCTAGGACGTGTTAGGCTCTGTAAAAATTTCATCCAAATGAAATCCAAATTGTCCCGGGACGAATTCTCCTCTGTAAAAATTTCATTCAGACAAAATTCATTATCGTGCTAGGATGAATTGCTCTCTGTAAAAATTTCATCCGGACGAAGTCCTGTTCGTCCCAGGACGATGTGAATCGACTTACCACAGTTGGTTACGTTCTGCTGTTATTAAGGAACTGACCTATGGTATAACTAATCATACCGGATGAACCTAGTTCGTACGGGATGATGATCGTGTATGAATATAGTTCGTACCAATATACATCAGGATCATTTCCGACACTTTAAGAAAAATCGTCCAGGATGAACCACGATCGTACGGGACGATCCAATTCGTGTTGACTTGAAAAATTTATAGTTTTGGATAGCTTTTCTTGTCTCTCCTATACATAGTCCAGTTTTGACTGCCACCAAATCTTTTTTCTCATTGATCTTCGTGCCTATTGAAAGAAGAGTATAGGAGAAAGTGTGAGAGTGCATTCAAAGGAGGATTCCTACCACTGGAGCGTGAAGGCTTCGCTTGGTGTTCAAAGGTAAGAATCTCTACTTGTGATTTGGGATTACTTCACTCTTTTCTTTCTTCCTTCTAGAATTCTGAGTGTGAAAGGATGAAGGGTTCTCTGCCCACACTAGGAGAGTGTAAAAGGATGGATGGTTCTCTGTCAACACTAGCGATAAGTGTAAAAGTAAGACGGTTCTCTGTCGCACCGGGTAGTGGTTGAAAGTGTTTTTGTAAAGGCTTCTCCGCCTTGCTGTGAGTGCTAAATGAGAGTCACTAGTGGTATTAGTGCAATACTCGGAGGGTGCCTCTAGAGAGTGGATTTATGTCTCGTTTTGATCGAACCACTATAAATCTGGTGTTTTTTACTTTTCTGCTTTTTATTTTGTTTATCTTTTGCAACTTGTGGTTGAAAAATCTTTTTCTAAAAGTTCACTAAAAATTAAGTTTTAATGTCCAAAGTTTAAAAAGAGGGTTCAAATTTTTTAAAATTTTTTTTAATTACCAATTCACCCCCCCACCCTCTTGGTTAGCCACTGAGACATAAGCTTAGGTTTAACAACCTAATTCATTGTGAATGAATCTCAACAAGTGGTATCAGAGCTTTGTTTCAAAATCATAAGTTTAGACTACTTTTTTATTAATGTAGATGGCAACATTTGAAAATTGAAACACACCTGAGGGTTACTCTATAACTAGACCTCCATTGTTTGATAATATACCTTTTAATTTTTGGAAAACTCGCATGTCTACTTTTTTACAGTCACTATGTGGATCTTAGTCCATGAAGGATATACAAAACCAACTAGATTAGTTGGCAGAGTTAGAGTTGAAACGCCTTTGCAGACTGGACAGTAGAAGAACGTGACTTAGCACAACTAAATGCCAAATGCTTGAATAGTTTCTTTTGTTCTTTAAAATCAGAAGACTACATGCGGGTTTCCACTTGAAAAAGTGGAAAGGAAATATGGGATAAACTTTGTATAACATATGAGGGAACTAATGAGGTTAAGCAATCTAGACTTAATATCTTGTTGCATGATTAATGTGGGCTTTTCTGGCTAGGTTCCTTGATCCAGTATTTGTTGAAAGTTATAGCTTTTCTGCCATTGCTGAGATCTCATAGAAACAGAAAGTATATCAGACATTCTCGGCCTCCGGTGATGCCGAAACATGGCTCCTAAGTGTTGCAGAAGTTTGCTTGGATGATGCAGAGACCAAGTTGGATTCTGAACTAGAATTTGGTTTGTATCTTTGCATCATCACTCGAGTTCCTGTTTAGAATTTATTTGTTCTTGTCAGATTTCCTGGTTATGTTATCTTTTTTTGGTTTCATGAAGAGTTTGCTAATGAAGTCTAATGGAGTCCTTTTTGTTTCCATCATTGCTATATGTATGGCTGAAGCTAAGCAGGAAGCAAACTATTTCACCATAGATTGATATTTTGTTCATTTAAGCGCAGGCCTTCTTTATCATTAGTGTGCTTTGTTTACACCTTTTCTTTTGTTAGTTTTCTGTTTCTTGTTTTCATTTTCACATTTGTTAATAAGTGTTTGAAGTTCATATTTTGATAATTCTATGGCTTAAACTGTAATATCAAAATCTGCTCCAGTATCGTCCAGGACGATCTGGGATCGTCCTGGGACGATCAGTGGAAATCAGTTCCAGATTCTGTACAGAAGTTACAGGAATGATTTCCTGTAGGGATCGTCCGGGCCGATCTGGGATCGTCCCGGGACGATCAGTGTATGGCACAAGTCAGAGAGCAAATCGTCCTGGAAATTAATTATCGTCCTGAGAAATCGTCCCAGGCCGAT
>NW_021320032.1:228799-259035 GCF_001605985.2 Dendrobium catenatum | reverse complement strand
TGCAATACATAACCCAATACATGTAGAGAAACATGAAAAAGCACCTAAAAACATTACCATTATATGGAATAGTTAGATATATTACTGATGTCAAGTAATCCATCATCCTCTAAACATTTGCCTCACACTCTCAAATGTTTAATCAAAGTCACTACACAATTTGCACTGAGCCAATCACAAACTTCCTATATTAACCCTTCATGAAAAAAAATAAAATCCTCAACATTATATATATTGTTGGCCAATCACCCACTACTTACACCTTCTAGGTTTCTTCAGTAATCCCATTATCATTCAATGTCACCCACAAATATTATAAATAGAAGCTAGAATCAATACTTAGGACTTAGCATACAAGTTATGTTACTTCAACCCTAACCATAATTTATTGCATGACTATTCTGAGTCCTCAAATTCACTAATATAGCATAAATTAATAAATGATAAGTTGATCAAAAAAAGGCCTGAGCACATGGATCATTTGATCTATTAATATCGCTAGAGCACTATTCACACTAAAATGCATTAATAAAAACTCAAAGTTAACATAAGGAGAATAAAAAAATATCTTTGTCGCATCATCTTCTATTACCCTTGACTGATGTTACCTAGATCTCAAATTCATCTTTAAAAATATGGATGCAAGTTCTTTCTAGCCAAGCAAGTTATCAATATTGGGCATTAGATCCTTATTCTTAACAATTACCATATTTAATTCTCTATAATTAATATACATGTATGTAATGACATCCTTCTTAATTAAAAATAATATAAGTGCAACCCAAGAAGATAAATTACGCCTAATAAAGCCTCTATTTAGTAACTTGTACTATTATGCCTTTAGCTCTTGCAACTGTTTTGGTTTTTTTTTTTTTTTTGAAAAAAATGCAACCATCTGCATTAAATACTAAGAAGGAAAAACAAATTACAAATGATAATTATTAGATTCTTCCTTTAACGAAGACATAAATAGAGTAATCTTATTCAGACTAATGCCATCCCAAATAAAAGAACTTATTAGAGAATAGTTAGCATATAAGTTCGCTAACTTATTACAATTTCTATCTATACAATTAAAAATCACATGGTTGAAATTATTGATAGAATGAAGAGCTTCCAATCTCAGATCACCACTTGATTTTTCTTCTTGAAGAAACTTG
This sequence comes from Dendrobium catenatum, assembly GCF_001605985.2. Lineage (NCBI taxonomy): Eukaryota > Viridiplantae > Streptophyta > Magnoliopsida > Asparagales > Orchidaceae > Dendrobium > Dendrobium catenatum. The sequence continues at coordinate 257,875 of NW_021320032.1, read as the reverse complement.
ATGATATTAGCTTTTTTGCCTTCTATAATAATCCCCTTATAGTTATACATCCATTCTTTGATCACTCCCTTAAGATATTGAGTAGCTATAAGCTCTAATCTAGATACATCACAGTGAACACAAGCATGCTCAAATTCCAAAAGAAATCTCTTTTGTAATCATGAAACACCCCGTCAACTCCAGCTTTATAAGACGTTAGTAACGCTGCATCAATATTAACTTTGATCCAATCAGGTGGAGCAGGATGCCAATACAAATTTGACAACCTAGATGGCTTGTTAGCACCCCATATACCCAAATTTATACTAAAAATAGAAGCAAAAATTGAGGCATAGATCATGGCATTAACAACAATGGCCAATGAACTATCCTCATTCCCTTTATGAATCAAATTATTTCTTAATTTCCATGAAAAGAATACAACATTGCAATACAAATTGGCTAAGAAAGAACTCTAGTTGGACAACCACTTACAACATTCATCAAATGAGATAAAGGATGCAATAACAAATCCCCAGTTGTTAAGATGTTGTAAAACACCTAGCAGCTTTTTACACTTTACTGCAACATACTCAATGTCTTTGACTTCATTACAGCTCCTAGGACACCCAATTTCCCTTTGCAATCTCCTATAAGATAAGAATTGATAAGTAGGAATAGCATTGTTGAGAACTCTCCACTAGAATATTTCCACCCGTGGATTCATCTTAGCCTTTCTAATCCAATTCTAGATTTGAACTAGAGCACTATTTGAACCGAAGATTCATATGCAAGTGCATGAATTGACTTTTCAGGTATTTTTCATAATAACTCCATCCTATCTTCCCCTAGTTTAGGCCGAATTTAAATTTGACATACAAGTTTCACAAGTTCAAACCCCAAGTATTTACTGAGTTTAGCCACATTCCAACCTCAATCTAAAATGAAGTTGTCCACCGTGAAGTTACTGAATTCAATGAGAGACAAAAAAGGTGGGCCATCTACTTAAGCTTTTATCCAAGACCCAGGTTTAGTCACATTCTAGCCTCCATCTAAAATGAAGTTGTCCACCGTGAAGTTACTGAATTTATGAGAGACAAAAAAGGTGGGCCATCTACTTAAGCTTTCATTCAAGACCCAGGTGTCCTTGAAAACCTCAATTAACTCACCATTAGCGATTCTCCATCTAATAATAGGCTTTAAAGATTTTCCTCCTTTAGAGATAATCTTCCAAGCAGGAGATCCACCCTTCTTCACTGATTCATCCACAAATAGGGAATCATATTTCAGGAACATGAACTTAAGCATTAAAGAGTCTTTCTCTTGGAAATACTTCCAATCAAGCTTAGCTCTGAAAGGCCCAACTTTATTAGAACAAGAATGTAGAGCTCTACCTCCCCATATTAATGGAAAACACATTACATTCCAATTCACATAATGAATCTCATGTCTTCCATTTGATTTATTCCAAATAAAACTCCTACATAGCTTATCAACCTCATCAATAACACTTTTAGGAGACAAAGAATTAGTGCAATGGAAATTTGTATAAGACAGCAAAATAGTTTTAAAAAGAATAATATTTCCAGCTAAAGAAAACAACTTTACTCACCAAAAGTTTATCATCCTCAAGGCCTTATCAATAATAAAAAGAAAATCAGCACCAACTAGTCTCCTCAGAGCCAATTTTACCCCAAGGTAAAATTGCTCCTAAATAGATTTAAAACCCATGATCCGAGAGATAGCTTTTTTATTTCTTCTATTTATTGATTTTCCAAAGAGCAAACAAGATTTATTGATATTTACTTTTTTTCTTATCCATCCAAAAAATTATCCAAAACACCCTTAATCTCTTTAATTACCTTCACCTTGGCTTCTGAGAAGATAATAACATCATCTGCATCTAATAAGTGAGAGATCCTAGGCCCATTTGAACTCACATAAATTCCTATAGATCCTCCTTTTTTCAAAAAGTTGTTGGATAAAAGTTGAGAATAAAGAATTAATAAGAATGGAGACAAGGGACAACCTTGGCGGAAGCCGAAGCCGCTTCTAGCATTAATCCAACTAGTGTGATTTCCATTAATCAAAAGAGAGAATCTTAGTTCTTAGACACATTCCAAAATAAGTTTAGAAAACTTTGATAGTAACCCAAAATACTCCAAAGCTTTCTCCAAAGTAGGCCAACCGATAGAATCATAAGCTTGCTCCATGTCAATTTTCAAAGAAACGAATCCTTCAGAGGATCTAGAATACTTGAATTTATTAATTACTTATTGAGCTACCAACACATGATCTGATAATGGTCTCCCGTTCAAGAATGCTACTTGCTCTTTAGAAATCAATTTGGGGATAATTGAAGACAACCTATTCATAAGAACCTTGGTTGTCACCTTGTAAACAGTATTGCACAAACTAATGGGTCTAAAATTTGAAGGAGCCAATGGGTTGCTCACCATAGGAATTAGAACAATTAGAGTCTCTTTCCAATTGTGATCCATACTTCCCTTATCAAGGAATTGATTGACTACATTCCAAAAATCCTTTTTGATGATGTCCTAGTGAGCTTTGATAAAAGAGTAGGTGATACCATCATTGCCCAAAGCAGTGTTATTAGCATTTTACTTGATCACTACCTCCACTTCTTCTATAGAGAATTCTTTACACAACATTCTGATATCATCATCATCTAAGAACTTCCACGATTTAGGCCAATCTTGAAGAAGACAATTTCTATCTTCCCATTTCTCCTTGAAAAATCGAACCATAAATTCTTCAATTTGATGTTGATCCTCCATCGTGACTCCATTTTCATCTTTAATTTTAACATTGTAATTTGAGTTTCTTCTTGGAGAAGCAAAATATTGAAAGAATTTGGAATTACAATCTCCCTCCATCATCCATTTAACCTTAGCACGTTGTCTCCACCAAGTATCTACCCAAGCAAGAGTAGAATTGATCTCCCCTACCTTCACTTTGAGAGCCCAGCTATCTACCTCCAAAAGCCCTCCATTATATTCTTCTTTAACTTGTAGCTCCTCTATTTCCTTCAAAAAACACTACTTTGACTGTAATAAACTTTTATTTTTAGCTTTGCTCCAATAAAACAATGCCTTCAAAGACTTCTTCATCTTAGAATTTATAATTTGAGACAAACTACCAGCATATTTCCTCATCCAAACCCATCTCAATACCGCAGCTGAAGCCAGGTTAGAAGCCCAAATATCTTCAAATTTGATTGTTCTTATAGACAAAGGATGGAAATCAAGGAGATTTAAAAGGATCGGATAATGGTCTGATGCAACACGAGCCAAGTGCCTAACCACCATCCAATGAGAAGAGCTTAATGCGGCTAAATTCAAGAAACATCTATCCAATCTCTCAAGGATCTGATCAACACCAGATTTGTAGTTAAATCAAGTGAACCTTGGTCCAACATATCGAACCTCATGAAATTCAGTGTAAGGTAAAAAAGACTTCATTTCCTTAGGTCCTAGGGAAAAAATAATTCTTTTCCCTCCCCTCTTATCTTCCTTGGATAGTAGACAATTAAAATCTCCTCCTATCACCATAGACAAATCCTTGGAGCAATAAAATTACAGCCTTTCCAGAAGCCTCCTCCTTTTGTAGACATTTTTACTTTCATAAATTGAAGCAATCCTCCAACTTCCTTTATTAAAAACCTCCAACTCTTCAATAACAAATTGGGGGGAGGACTCCAAAACAAGAAAACTAGCAAAGCTAGACTTCCAAACCAGCAAATGCCCCAAAACAAGCCGTCTTAAGTTACTTGGAAAAAGCCCCAATCTGAACCAATTAATAAGACAATATCCCTTCTATTAATAGTTGTTAATTTGGTTTCCAATAAACCAAGAAAAAATACACCATGCTCCTTCACCACTATCTTTAAATATAGAGAAGCATTCTTCTTCCTTGCTCCTCTATAATTCCAGAAAGCTATGGAAGACATCATTTTATATGAGGGGATGAAATCCCCACTTTATCTTTATTCTCACCATCCACTCTCGCACTCCTTCGAGCCAGGTTAAATGGGCCCTAGCATTTGAGTTTCTTAGAACTCTTCTTTTTAACATTAGAAGAACCACCTTCTTTGCAACCCAAATCACCATTTATCACATCCATATTTATTTTCATATTTCCTTCTCCCAATCTATTATTCCAATCCACATTACCAGGAAAAATAGCAACATCTGTTTCTAGGATAACAACCTCTCCTTCCTCAACCAACCTGTCTAAAAAATTGAATTTATTTTCAGTAATAAAGATAACAGAGGTTTTGATTGCCATACAATATTTATTAGTCGTAGCTCGTGAATCATCCAGACCTTCCTGAATCAGGTTTGAACCAGGATCATCACCTTGCTCCCCTTCCTGAGCTGGACCAGAGCACCCTGTAGGAACTAAAGAAGAAACTACAGCCAGTTCATGGCTAGGTTCCATAAACCTTTCTTCAATAGAAGCATTGCAACATCTATATATATTTCTTTTAAATTGGTTTCCAATACTTCAGTATCCCTTCTCACTATAGCCTCCACTGGATGGTTATTAATTCTACAAAAGATAGGATTTTTAGTCCTCCTTTTCCCATAGTTAACATGCACACATGGACCATGTCCTCCTTTGTCATCAAAAGAAACTTAAACCACATCATCAGTAGTAGTTTTGTGACCATCTACCACCATTAGATTTATTGAACTTTACACTTATTTTGAAACAATATTAGCCTCCATTTTACTCTCCAAGCAGTCTTTCTTGAGGTGTCCAATCCTACCACATTTGAAATAGAGATTGGGGATTTTTTCATATTCGATCTTCTACAAGAATTTACTAGAAATTCTTTCCACTCAAACTCCTAGAGGCAATTTAGCATCCAACTTAATACGAACACATATCCTCCCAAACTCCCTTCTTCCCCACTAAAACATATTTCCATCAATCAAATACGACTTTCTTACCATAGGTGCAATTCTGTAAATTTTTATTTCATCCCAACACTGTAAGGGTAGATTAGGCATCCTAATATAGATAGGAGCAGTCAAACCCTTTTAGGAGGTAGGAGAAAAGGATGGCGACCATCTATAATTCCTAATGATATGACCATTAACATACCATGCCCCATTAGCACATACAGATTCCAACGGCTCTTTCTCATAAAACGAACAAAGAACCCAATCCATACCCATCATAGTGAGATGGAATCTTCCAAATGGAGCCCACTGTCTTCTTAGTTCTGAACTAATTACTAGAAATGGGATGTTTCCACCAAAAACCTTGATCACTAATGAATTCTACAGTTTCTTAGAATTCTTTTTTTAAATAAAGCTTAATAGATGAGTCATCCTTAGACAAACAATCGCTAAAGTCCAGGTTCAAGACATTTATGTTATCTTTCTTACTCCAAGCATTTTGTTTAATACTAGTCAACGATCAAGAAGGAGCATCAGCCAGAACTTCATTAAATCTTCACAAATCTCCTAAATTACAATCCCAAACTTTTACCATATCCGAATGTAGTTCTTTTATTGATTTGTTTGCAATTTCATGCACTGCCACACTTGATTCATTACCATTCCCTTTAGCAACTTGCTTAATGTTTGAATTAATTCCTCCCACCTCCACAAAATTGGGTTTCAAACCCTCAGATGCTCTACTCTTAGAAATGTTGTTTCCCATACTGCTCATAACCGTCAATGTCTTTGAAGAAGGAGAAGAGCTCTCATTAATGAATGACTCACCTCTCATGGATGGAAGCAACCCATATTTGAATTGAATTTTGACATTGTCTTCAACTACCACATTATTTCCTTTGCAACTGACTTCAAAATTCTTCTTTGATGACAAAAATCCTCCTTCATTAAAGATCAATGGCATTCTCTTTTTTGCATTAGCTTTTTCCCTCAGGATGAAGCCAAATTTTCCTTCTCCAAATGTCGGTAGGGAAGATGAGAACGAATGTGTTGGAACATATGAGCTCCCTAAATATGACCGAAAAACATCGAATGGACCACTGGCCATAGGAGGCCATCGACCCCCCCCCCGCCCCCCCCCCCCCCCCCCCTCCACCACCATCGGACTCACGTGAAAAACATGAAATCAAAAATTAAGTAACCCGCAACTTCTCTCTAAATTCATGGACCTTCTCTCTCTATGTTCTCTCTAAAATCAATTGGTGATATTATTTTATATAGGCACTTCATAATTAGAGATATTCCTACCATTTTCTTAAAATAATAACTCTATCTCTCTTTAAAAAAAATGATTGATGTTCATCTAATGTACTCTGAATCCTAGTAACTTGACTCCTGAGATTGGTAACCTAATATCCTAAGGTTTGGGGGGCTCTAAATTTAGGCTATATAGGTAAGCTTGGCTGATAAGAACTCTCCCTAAGTTGCTTAGTTTTGAAATTTTGTTAGGATTGTTAAGCCCTTATGAACTTATCCCGAGGCTAACAAATAGGGAGTGTGAATTGAAAATTTAAAAAAATCTTTAACTAAAAGAAATTTTTTTAATATCTTATAAAGAAAACGAATTAAATCAATAATAAAAAGATTAATCAGATATTTTACCTAAGTAATTAATTGTAGTAATAATAAACAGCAAAAAATAAATAGAAAGAATATACCATATTTATAGTGGTTCAGTCCAACCTTACATACGTACACTCCTTGGGGGCACCCTTCAAGAATTACACTAAACCTTTGGTGACTCTCCTTTATCCCTCATTGCTAGGCAGAGAAGCCCTTATAAAATCACTCCACCTTCCACTGTGTGCTGGAGTAGTCAGGTCCTTTGACACTAAAGAGATCTTCTTCTTCCCAAAAAAACCCTCAAGTTGAACTTTGAATCTGATGGTGCTAAGGTGCAAGCTTGATAGAGCAACCATATGAAACCCCCTCCAAGGATCTATTCCCTCTCAAACTCTACCCTTTCCTCTCTCCCTTTCAAGTTCTCTCTTCATGTTTTCTCCAAAAGATTGAAGATATAATGGCTACCAAAGACTCTTACCAAGTGCCTTGATAAAGCTTAAATAGTGGGCTTTGTAAAATCATAATAATCAATTCTAGAGGCAAAGAACATCCATCATCTTGTACGATCAATACAAAACTTTTCCTTCAAGTCAGATTGCCCACATAGTCTTGTACTATAAGTTCACCAATTTATATAAATCATCGAGGATGATCCTTCGATCATTTATGATAATTAGTTCAAGATTGGTGGCAATCAACATATCATCCAGTAGATAGTTTAGGACATCCAGGAGATAGCTTGTACGATCAAAGGAAATATAGTTTTTTTCTTGGACAATTTAGGAAAAAATAGTATGTTAGCAAACATCGTCCAAGATGATATAAAAATTGTCCAGTATGGTCTGATTGAATAATTTAACCATAATTGTCCCCTAATCATATTATCAATTTAGGCATGATTGGCATTGATCATCCAAGATGATCTAGATCATCCAAAATGATTAGAACAAAATATGAATATTAAATTCTTGCCTAAATTATCATTGGTGGCTATTTTCCACGATCATAAAGGATCATCCTGGATGATAGAAATTGTCCTGTATGATTAGTTCAATTAGTTGATCATCCTGGACGATCAAAATCATCCAATATGATTAGGTCAAAACTTGAACTTTTGGTTTTGACTTGATCTCACTCCCTTGAGTGTGTATGAGCAAAGAAACCTAGCTTAGCAAACACTTTTATAAGACTTGACTCAAGAAATCAAAATTACAACAATGATTATTATAGAATTTTTATAACATCACCTTATTCTACACAATCTTGAGCTTCGATTCTTTGTTAGATGTTGCATGATATTCCAGAAATACTAATATACACACAAAAAATTTAGAATGAAAAATACTAGGAGATATAAAGATCTTTGTTATCATAAAAACATAAACTCGTGAGCTCAAGTCACAATAATCTCCCACTTTTTAATGATGGAAAACATTACTGGTGAGTTTTCAATCTAAATGTACTTTCTTCTAATCTCCCCCTCACTAAGATAAAATTTTAAAAATAAGGGAAAATAGAATTTTCTTTCTTTTTAATTATTATTATTATTTATTAAAAATAAGACAAGTAAACTAAATTAAATGACTAGATAAAAAGATAAACTAAAACAGATACAAAAACAACAGTACATTCTCCCCCTTTGAGATTATCAAAAAAAGTGGAGCATAGAGAAAACATAACAGAAAAAAAATTGACTAAAAAATTAAAACGATCCATGATCTAGTGAAGACAGTATTTTTAGAAAAAACTGTTTTAAAATTTCAAATTTTCTTGGAATGAGAAAGTTATTTCTTGATTTTATTCAAAACTTAGTAAGGAATTTATTGACAACGCATAACCCAGAAAGATTAGAAATTCATAAATTATTAGTCCAAGCTCAAGTTCCTTTAAAGGCTCAAAAATTTTCAAGCCAACAATTAAATCAAGGAACAAACTAAAAAAGGAAACACTAATCTTTTCAAAACTTCTTTCAAGAAATATATCTAATAAAAGATTAATGCAAAAAATGGTGAATCAAGAATCATGATTTTTAAACTTAAGTATCAAAAATATCAATAGATATAAGGGTTTTCTTAAGATTTAAGAAATATAAAAAAAAGTTAAGCTTACTTTTTATGGGCTCATTTTATTCCTCTTGTTAGTTGTTTGGTACACTTTACGCATCTATTGATTTTTTATACACTTTATGAATCTTTTGATATTTGGCATCATTGCGTGTCTTTTGATTTTTGATGCACTTTGTGTATATTTATATATTTAGCATTATTGCGCATTTTTTCAACTTTAGGCTCTTTTGTGCCTCTTTTCTTTTCAATAAATATGCTTACTTTCTATAATTTTAAAAACTAAAGCAAACCCATTCTAGCAGCAAAAACAAACTGTTTGATTAAGAAAATAATGATGTGGATTCAACAACTTGCAAAAGATCCCTATGAGATAGAAAAAATATTTGGGGGATAAAAGTTCAATTTCAAAATCCAAATTTGATAAAAATTTTGAATCAATAGTAAAATAGCCTCTTTAAGAAATGAGATAGAGAGACAAAATCATGAGTTTCATTCCTTCGATTGTTTTTAGAGAAGTTAACCACAACTTACATAATATTTTAAGAAAAAAAGGAGGTAAGTTTTTCATTTTTAGAAAAAATGATCTTTGAAAAATAATTGATTTTCAAAAGTGTAAAAAGTGATACGTGTGTGTTGATCACAGAAAACTTAGAAAAAAGATATGTAAAGACTAATTTAAAAGTTTAACAAAACAAATAAAACTAAGAAGAAAAAATAAATCCCAAAAAATACAAAAAATAAATAAAAACACAACAAACAAACAAAAACATACATGCATAAACAAAACAAATAAATACACAAACAAAGCTTTAAACATTATCTTGCTCCTCATTTGATGATTTAGAAGCTAGGGTTGTCCATAAGATTTTTTTTGCTTTTCATTTTTTGCTCTTTTACAATTTGCTTATATTTACCCTTTTCTTTTGTTTAAAGAGTTTTCAAATAAGGGCACTTGTTTTTTATATGTTCAAGTTTTCTACATCCAAAGCAAACAACGTCATAAGAAATCTCAACATTCTTACCATTTTTACCTTTATTCTATTTTTGTTGATTTTAATGCTTCTGTTTTAGTATATTTTCAATTTTTCTTGCAAACTCATCAATTTCATCATCTACTGAGCAACTTTTCTTCGTGTCTTTTTATTTTAGCATTATCATTTCACCTGCATCCAAAAGTCTTTGACCTAAACTTTGCTCGTACGTAATGAATGAGTCAATCAAATTATCAATAGAATATTCATTTAAATTTTTTGATACATAAATAGCAATGACTTTAGCAATAAACTTATCAAGTAGACAACGTAGAATTTAATTGACTTTTTTATAGTTTAAAAATTATTTTCCTAAGGTATGTAATGATGTCACTATTTGAGGAAACCTTGTGTACATGTCAAGTATAGTCTCATAAGGTTTCATGTAAAATAGTTCATAATCATGCATTAAAATATTTAACTTCGACTGCTTGACTTCACTAGTTCCTTCATATGTAGTGTGTAATTTATCCCAAATTTCCTTGCTAGTGGTGCATGTGGATATTAATAAATAATCTTCATAATTTAAAGCATTAAAAAAATAGTTCAAACATTTAAATTGAGCATTAATTTATTCTAACTTACTCTAATGATTAAAATGAATATAAGTTTTAATTCCATCTATAACATGTGATGCTACATAGTAACTAGTTAGAATCATATGCAACATTCGATAGTCATTTGATTGCAAGAAAGTAGATATGCGAGTTTTCACAAAATTAAAAGTAATATTTTCAAATAAAGGTGGTCGCGTGATTGAATATCCTATAATATTACAATTAGAAAAATTAGCCATTAATTGAAATTCAAAAGTTTTAAAAAACTTAATTTATGAATCCTGCTTTGATACCACATAAAAGTTTATTAGGGTTGTTAAGCAACTACAATATATTCTTCCCCTTTTTACATTATCAAAAAGAAGAGATAAAATAACACATAAAAATAACAACAAAATAAAGAAACTAAAACATACAATTATGCTTAAAATATAATAAAATATAATAAAAAATAAAATATATAAAATAGATAAACAAACACATAAAAACAACACACAAACAAACCTTAACATGCTTATACCTCATCGTATTGCTCCTGTACTGATGATTCAGAAGCTAGGTCTGCCTAGGAGATTTTTTGCTTTTTATCTTTTTCCCATATTATAATCGATTTATTTTTACTCATTCCTCTTGCAGGAGAGTTTTTAAGTTGGGGTATTCAAGCTTTAAATGTCTGTTTCCTACACCCAAAGCAAATAACGTTAGAAAAAAATTTAGCATTTTCACAATTTTTGCCTTTACTCCGCTTTTGTTGATTTTTCTGCTTGTGCTTTAATAGACTTTTGAATTTATTTGTTATCAATACTATTTCCTTGCTCTCATTGTCTACTAAGCCACATTCATTTTTTTCTTTGGCTTTTAGCACAATAGTCTTCTCATCACCTACATCCAAAAATCTTTGGCTCACACTTTGCTTGTAGGCAAGGAGTGAGCCTATTATACTGTCTATAGAATAAGCATTCAAATCTTTTGATTCACATATAGCCATGACTTCAGCATCAAATTTATCAAGTAGAGAAAAAAGAATTTTTTTAACTTTCTCAAACTTTGAAAGTTCTCTATCTCAAGCATGCAATGATGTCACAATCTAAGTAAACCTGGTATACATATCTAAGAATGTCTCATAAGGTTTCATGCTGAAAAGTTCAAAATCATGCATTAGAATATTCAATTTATATTGTTTAACTTCACTAGTACCTTCCTATGTAATGTATAATCTATCCCAAATTTCTTTGCCAGTAGTATAGAACGAGATTCTCATGTAATCGTTAGAATTTAATGCACAGAAAAAATAATTCAAGCATTTAGCATTTAATTGAGCATTAACTTGTTCTATTTTACTCCATTCAATAAAAGGATATTAATTTTGACTCTATCTATCATGTGTGACGGTACATAATAGCTAGTTTGAATCATATGCCACATTTAATAATCAATTGATTGCAAGAAAGTAGACATGCAAATTTTACAAAAATTAAAAGAAATATTTCCAAATAAAGGTGGTCGCAAAATTGAATAGCCTTCCATAATATTACAGTTTCCAAAATATGTCCTGATCATTTTTTCAAGATTTTCTAAAATACTATTATTTGAAACCCTACTCTAATACCAATTAAAATTATGAGATGCACCAAGAGGAGGGTGATTTGAATAATTAAATACTTTTTTAATAAAAAAGAAAACTTATTTGATAACCTAATGCGGAAGTGAATTAAATTCACAATAAAAAGATAAATTATCAATTTAACCCACGCAATAAATCGCAATAAAAATAAATGCAAAAGTAAAGTGCAAAAAAATAAAGGAAAAAATACACTGATTTATAGTGGTTCGGTCAAGCCATGATCTACATCCACTCCTCGGAGGCATCCTCCGAGTATTACACTAAACCTTTAGTGATTCTCTTTTATCCCCCACAGCTAGGCGGAGAATCCCTTACAAAATCACTTCCACCTTCCCCGGTGCGGTGGAGGAACTGGGTCCTTTGATACCAAAGAGATCTTCTTCTTACCAAAACTTTTCTCAAGATGAATCTTAAATCTGATGGTACTAAGGTGCAAGCTTTCCAGAGCAACCATGTGAAATCTCCTTCACACTCCCTTAAAATCCCCTCAAAGGATCTTCTCCCTCTCTCAAACTCCACCCTTTCCTCCCTCCCTTTTAAGTACTCTCTTCAAGTTTTCTCCAAAAGAATGAAGACACAATGGCTGTCTAATGCTCTTACAAAGTTTTATGAGAGTTCTTAAATAGAGGGCTCAAAAACCCCTAAAAACACTCAATTCAGCCATCAAATATCGTACCATATAATCGCAAGATCGTCCAGTACGATGTGTAGAAAATGACTTGTTGGTATTATATGATGTCCAGTTAATACTGTACGAACAGTTCAATTGCAGTTCGTGTTGTACGATGTCCTATACGATGTGTTATACGAACAGGTCAATAAACGAGCAGTTCATCCAGGACGAAGCATGGGATGGCAAAAATTGTCTCTGTTGATCGTACAGTACGATCCTATTTATATAGTACGATCAAAATATTAAAATTAAGTAATTTTCATTTAATAAGCAGAGGATTAAATTAGGTAATATTTTAAACATCGTATAGTACGATCATGATCGTACAGTACAATTAGAACAACTTTCAAATTCAATTTTTTGCCTAATTTAATGGACGGCAGGCTTTCTAATTATAACAGATCGTACAGTACAATGTGGTGGTCGTACAGTACTATTAATTATATTTTAAAAATAAATTTTTAGGATAATAAAATATTTTAATTAATTTCTATTACACTAGATCGTACAGTACTATACATATCGAATAGTACGATGTACAAAAAATTAAAATTTTTAAAATCATTTTTTGCTTCCTCTGAGTGTGTACACGATCAATAAACTAACATAAATTATTACAAGACTTGACTCAATAATTGAAAATTAAACTATTTTAATAAAACTAATTCAATGCAATCTTAAGCCTTGAATCTTCAAAGAATGATGCATGGTATACCTGAAATATTATTAGAAACACTAACAAATATGCACTACAAACACTATGAGAAATAAAAGATTAATCAATATTATTTGTTATCATCAAAATCATAAACTCAGAAACCAGAGTTGCAATAGTTTGCTACTCCCCAAAGGGAAACTAAGATGAATTAAATTATAATTTTTTTTTGTGATTAAGCATCTCCCTTTAATAGTGATTCCATAGTGTGCCTTTCCTAAAGTGAGTTTCTTGGTCACTCGTTGTGTGAGTTCAACCATACGAAGTTCTCTAATGTTGATGCCTCATTATTAACCATAGGAGCTACTCTAGTAATGACAAGTGCCCCCACTACTATGCCCACAATAAATAATAAGTCGATGGTGAGAGTTAAACTTGCTAAAATGACTGTTGAAGAATAATAAGAGGCAACTTCTTCCTAGGATGCACCTGTAGCTAAAGAGTTCATGTTACCTATAGAGCAATCCTTCTCACTCTTATTCTACTTCTTAGGCAATAGGATTCCATCATAAATCAATCACACTACAAACCATGTCAGAGTGACTCAATGATATGAAGAAGACCCTCAACCTATATGGCATTATTAGTGAGGGAGGATGAAACTCTCAAAACAAAAATACTATGGAGTTGAATGCCTAACTTTAAAAGGACATCAAAACTTTATAAGTTGAGATGGTGCCTAAATTTAATTGTGGTAAATAACATTAATAGCAACACCACTTTAAGTGCATTTTTTCCTTTATGAATACCAATTGCTGACAATCCTAACGTCAATGCCCTCATACATCGACTCCATTTTAATTGTCTATTGTTATGATAATATTACACTATGAGTCTGAATCACTGTAGAGGACAAATATCTTAATGCTTTCTATAAGGAGGGCATCTTTTACCCTTGTGATAACTTCCAATTAGGATTGCAACTACTAATCTATTGAGAGTTCACCAAAATCTTCAACTATTATAAACTAATCCTCATACATATATTTCTTAGCTCAATGTTGAGTGTGATCCCCTTCATTTCTTTTCTTTGATTCCATAAGTTACAATGGATGATGGAAAAGTTCCATCACTTCATCATAATGATGGTCTTTAAGAGTTGGTGTGCATATTTTTTTCCTTTGTTAATGCAAAAAAGTGGAATACAAAAAAGGTTGGGGACTAAAAGGTAAAGTATTTACCCATCTTTAGCTTGATTGAGGAGTTTATGTCAACTTCATTCATCCCCTTCCCTAAAAATAAGGCTTCAATGCCCAAACTTGATGAGGAAGAAACCAAGGTGGTAGATTTCCTCTTTGAGAAGTCTCCTATAGTGATCCAACACCTCACTTACAGGCACATCCACAGTACCTTCAATTATAAAAATTAAATACTCTCCTTAATTTTAGTTCAAAATTTGTTGCATGTTATACTCTCTCTAATGTGAATTTAATTTTCATGCAAGGGGAATATTAGGTTGTTCCTTCTCCAGAACAATGTGGTTGGAGCATTGGGAGAAGGATCCCTCTCTCTCTCTCTCTCTCTCTCTCTCTCTCTCTCTCTCTCTCTCTCTCTCTAAAGAAGGAGAGTAAGAGAAAGGATAATGAGCAAAAACCACTAGATAGCTCCTTAGAGATGAAGGAAAAAATAAGGAGAAGGTGATGAATGGGGTGGAGGCTCTTGCTATCTCCCGAGGAGTGTGGGACAAATAGACCAGTTGCAAGTGTTAAGCTTTAGGCACCTTTGAAGAATAAGGGGGAAATTAGTTCCCATATTGTGAATGTAGCAACTATAGCACCACTTCTAGGGACCAACATGGGAATTTTAACTAATGAGGAGTTTGATAAATGATAGAGTCCCCTAGGATCATTGGAGGTGATGCCTGATAAGGGTAAATAACTTATAAGATTGAGAAAGGGGAGGAGTAGTTAAGACTCTACCAAAAGTCATCATGTTATTTGGAGATAAACTATTCTAAAGGTAAGCTCAACTTCATCCACCTACTTAGGAGAAGCTATGAATAAAAGTGGGTGGTCTTTTCAAGGTCATTAGATGTGATAATATAAAAAATCCTAGAGATGAAGCTCAACTTTTAGTAAAGATCTCAATAGGGAATGCCTTGAAGACCAATTTCAATTTAGCCCATAGTCTTTAGTGAGCTACCACAAGGTGGAATCCTTGAATGTCTACGCCTAAATATGGTGGTACTTGGAAGATAAGAGAATGGCTTGCAACACTATCGAGGATAAGAGCATTAAGTTATGGGTGAGGCTCATAGAGGAGAAAACTCTTTGAGAAGAGCATAAGAAGGATTGAGCCTTGAAGATGTAGCACAACAAGAAAAAGATCATATTAATGTAAAGGACACGAGGCTATTGGTTATAATAAAGCTAATAGAGAAAAAATGTGCTACATTTTTTTAATTTACCAAAGCACTGAGAGATTTTTAGCATAAAGTATTTACTTATTTGCAATAAATTTTCTCTAAGTGATTAGCTCAAACCTCAAACATAGATTATAATTATGGCTAATAATTACAATGGCACCTTATTAGTATAACTAAAAATCCTTCTAAGACTTGAACTTGGCTACAGTTTATCAAAGATTTAAAGAAATCAACTCTTTAAGAGAATGTTAATACTTGTCATAAATAAAAAATATAAAGGAGTGATGATGTAGTTGGGGCTTGAACAAGGAATTGGATTTGGTCAGGTTAGTTTCCAGGAAGGTTATAGAATGGTTTGAGTGAGCTAGCTTCGTACGAGCTAGGGGAGTTAGGTTAATAAGTTTGGCCACTAGAGCTCATTTGAGCCTTTAAGTTGAGCTAAGGACCAAACAAAATGCTAGTTTAGGTTGAGCTAAGACCAGGGGAACTTCTTGAATGGTTTCCATGGGCTGGACGAGCTTGGGTTTATCCAAGGAGTCAGGTTAGATAGGTTTGACCATTTAGAGCTCATTCAAGCTCTCATTGACATTTTGACCAGTCAACAGGTCAAAGGTCAATGAGTTGGAGTTTAACCAGCCAACCCAATCAATGTTGATGAGGTGGATATTATATAGTATATGCGAACTAGTATGAGTGGTTTGCGAGTGATCTAGATTACTAAATGCATTGTATGAGTAAGAAGGTCTATAGGTGAAAGGTTTGACCTTGCTTTACTAAGTTGACTAAGTCAACTCATGATGGTTTGACTCAAAGCATGTTTGGGAAGTATTTGATCTATACTTTGAAGTTATTTTGATAGAATAGGATGGTTGATTGAGTCACATACAAGAATTGGATCCAAGTAGATTGGATTTAACTAAGTTCAAGTCTAGTTGACAGGGTCAACATGTGACTGGACTAGAATGATCAATTGAGTCTAGTTTACTAGGAGATTGGTTCAGAGAAATTTAGTGACATTTAGAATTCATCTGATGATGGATTTAAATGTGGTTGATGTTTGATGATCAACGAAGCTAGCTTGAGTTAGCTCAATTGATCATCTTGATCAATCAATGAATAAAAAAGTTAGTAATGTAAGATTGGATGTATGAAACTCCTAGTGAAATAAACTAGACCATAACTGAAGTTAGAGGGTCAATGCACTATGCAAAATAGTGCACTGCCTGCCTATAATGCAAGACTGTAAGTGATTGATTGAAGACTAGATATATAATTGAGTGGTAGGATTTATAGGATCATTGATGGGTTGCAGCTTAATTGACCAAGAATTAGATTATTGAAGTATGGTTAAGATTACAGGCTGAATGATTGAATTTTGATTGAACACTAGATGAATGAAGTGATTTGCTGAAGTGATTGACTGATTGATGATTACAAGCCAAAGATTGAGTAGTAAGAACTTTATTGAATGTTAGTTATATAATTAGATTGATTGAGTGTTGATGATTGACATTTGGGTGACTATGAACCACTAGATGTATAATCAAGAGTTTGAAAAGCCCTGTGACCTCATACAAAAAAGAGGTCAACAAGAGACCCAAGTCTAATGAACTTGTTAATTAATGGATAACTCCATAGAATAAAAGTCAACTATCTATTGATAAAAAAATCCATTTGTTCATGACTCATCATTCAACAAATTTTCTATGATATGGACATGATAGAATGTTATCTTAGGTTGGGCCTTGCCTTACTCTAAGCTTTTAGTCTTGATAGAGATAACCACCTAGAAATGTCAGCTATATGTGATTCATATGTTATATATTATGGTTCTTATTGAAATGGATAGTCTTCTTACATGGTTAATTTCCATTACTCAAATTTATATCACCCTAAGTGGGCCTCACCTTACACCTACATATGTAACCACTTAGCGTCACCAACTACAGAAGGCTCATATGCTATTCATTATGAATATTGTCAGAAAGGGGGGATTCAACTTATAGGGCTAGATAAATACGTTTGTGAAATCTTTGTTATAGTGATCAACAAGTATATGTACAGATTTTATGAATGAAGGAATAATTAGGAGGTTGTACTAAATAATTAATTTTGGCAAATCAATGACAAAGTGAGGGTTTGTTTTCAAAACATTTTACATAAATTGCCCTTATGAATTGACTCAAAATAAGGTGGCAACCTCATTAAGTGAAGACTTTCCTTCTCCTAGGGCCTTATGCTATTTAATGAGTCTCATTCCTAGGGGAATCAAATCACCTATTGGGAGTAGTCTGAATCAATTTTTAAGTTGAACCGACATAAGAGCTCAATTTTCTCCCTCCTCATATGATCTACTTCTTATATTTTAAGGGCAGAGTAACCTAATTAATAGGTTTAATTCTAGTTCTTCTAAACTCCCCAAGGGAAATGGGCTAGCCATCTTATAACTTGGTGAGTGAAGATCTATCATTCCTTTACTACCCTAGCATTCAAACTTTCATATGTGATTTCCTCTAGTATATTTATATTTTAGGAAAACAATCATAGTAAATCTCTTATATGAAGAATGCATGAAATATAAAGGTATGAGAAGGAAAAATATTCATTTCATTATGAGTAATTTCATAATTATAAGAGTACTTGGACTTACCTTAAGGATAAAAATATGTAGATCATCTATACTCCATGTCCTTGGCCCCTTTTTGATGATGAAGTGAGCTTCTCATGTTAACACTAATATCATAATACTAAGTGTTGAGGAACAACATCTACCTTCTTGAGAACTACATCATCGATGTGAAATAACTCCCTAATATTAATGTTGTACTACCTATCCATCCACCTTTAATGACTTTCTACCTAAGCATAGCATATACTTATAATTTCTCAAAGAAGACAATTGCTATTTTTATGCCTATTTGATTCTTTCTTCCCATTCACCAAGTTTGGCGGCTGCCACCACTCCTTGATTATGTAGTTCATATTCTACTGGAAGATAGAATTTTATGATATGGAGAGGGGAAAAGGATTTCTACATTCTTACTAAGGATAGAGTTATTATTAATGCCCATAAGGTAAAGCGAAGTATTTCCACCACTTGCTTTTTACTCCTTTCACTTTCTTCGCAAGAAGGTTTAATATATGTTAGTTTGTCACTTCCATCTACATGTTAATTTATGGATGGTGAAGTGAAGCAAATTTGAAATGAATGCATTACTACTTGTAAAAATTCTTGATGCTTTTACTAGTGAATTGTGTCAATTATGATATTGAGGGGTAATTGATGCTTACAAATGATTTATATCCATAGGATGTTTTGGACCACTACGAAGGTAGTTTTGGTGAGTACTTTAGCTTTAATTTATCTAGCAAAGTAGTCCACCATTACAAGTTTAAACTTCTTCTTACTAGTTTACAGTGGTAAGGGACCTAAGAGATCCATGCCCCGTAAGGTAAATAGCCTTGAACACTAATATGTTGAAGCTTGTGAGGTTGTTATATCTATATGGGAGAAAATCTATATCATATCGGGCATAACCTTGAGAATTCCATCAAATCCTTCCTCAAATTTGTACATAAGTATCCCACCTAAATGGATTTTACACTCACCCTGATAGACTTTCATAAACAACTCTTCCATCTTATCTTCTCTGACATAATGTAGATTAAAAAAAGGCATTGATCACCTAAATAAATCTTCTATAATTATTAGGTAATACATTGCCTTTATTTTTAATAAGGAAACCCTGTTCCTTATTAAAAATGTAGGTCAGCAAGTTGATTCTATTATCTAGGGATTTACATTATTCTGAAGTAAATAAGTTTGCTAATTTATACCTTAACTTTGAAGAGTTATTTCAATAGTTTCTTGACATGCACTTCATACTCACCATTTATTTATCTTACCATCAATTGAGAATCAAATTAGGTTACATGCTATGTGACACCTATCTTCATAGCAAGTCATAGGCTAACAACTAAAGCTTCATACATGATCTACGTAGCTTCCTTCATGATTATTATTGTTCTAGTTAGGATCTTCAAGATCTTGCTTGCCTATAGGGCTTGCTCGGTTGAGGTTCCATTAATATATAAAGTCGAGGATTATCATTGCACATCTGAAGTTTCTTGCTCAATGGTAGAGATATTAATATCTACCTAAAATTCTAATAGCATCTCAATTTTAATGGTTATCCTTAGAGTGTATACAATTTAAAACACATTTAATTCTACTGACCATTTCAATAATATACCTAAATTATTTGGCTTAATGAGTAAGATCATAAATAGGCAGTAGGTGACTACTTGAATTTGGTGAACCTAAAATAAGGTGGCATTTACCAAATAGAGATCATAAAGGCCCACATAAGCTTCTTTGTAATAGGGTATCTCTATTAAGCTCCTCGTATTATCTTCTTAAAATAATAAATTGATCATTACAATCTTCCTTCTTCTTGTTCAAACATTGAATTGATCTCATCATTGCAAATTCCAATAAATAGTAACAAGTTCTTGCCTACTCTTAGACAATAAAGCAAATCTAGAAAAAGAGGAGTTTGGGTTATTAAAAGGCAACCTTACACCTCTCACTCCGAATGAAAGTTGTTTTTCATGCTAATTCACCTTGAAAAAGGGAGAGCATCTTTCACCCATTTAAGAAAAGAAGCAATTGAGTAGCATGACTTGCCTAGTGAGTTGGTTCACTTCCTTGGGAGTTCTAGGTGACAATATCTCCAAGATTGCTTTTACTTTGTTTGGTATGACCTTTATGTCATTGGTTATGAGTAGGCAGTCTACGAACTTACCTTATCCTACACCAAAGGTACACTTTTGTGGATTAAATTACTTATTATACCTTTCTTAGAGTGGATAATATCTCCTTTATATCTTGAATGTGTTGATTGAGTGTCTTAATTTTCACTAATAGGTCATCCACATACACTTTGACATTCTTCCCTTTATACTCTTTGAAGATGTGGACTATCATTCTTTGATATGTACCCATAGCACACTTCATTCTAATGGCATCACCTTATAGTAGTATAGACCTTTATTCATGATAAGGGATGGTTTTTTTTTCACATTTGTTGTGATATATTATATATGATGATACCAAAAAAATGCATCTAAGAAGCTCATCACTAAGAATATGATTGATAAATCAACTAATGAGTCAATCATTAGAGTAGGTAACCATGCTATGGGAAAGTTTATTTGAAATTCTTTAAATCAATGTGTATCATCCGCTTTCCATTTTTCTTCTACACCATTACAACATTACTGATCCAATCATGTACTATACCTTCCAATTAAATTTAGAATCGCACAACATTTTCACTTTCTACTTAACAAGCTCATTAAGAATACTAATTATCTTTTTTTTATGGTCTACTGTATCATCTCATATTGAGTTTATGAAAGTTGACTTACACGTCAATTCCAGACATCTTAAGTATTATCCACAAAAAATATTAAGGTCTTCCTAGAGAGCTTGGATAGCCTCACCATGATGCTCTGCACTAAATGATGTGCTTATTCTCAACTTTCTCTCGAGCATGCCCTATATTATTTGTGTTGACCTCATTTTTGTATGATGCTAATCCTTTAATCATATTCAATCATCAAACTCAATTCAATCATTTTCAATCATCACATTGAAAATTAATATTCAACTAATAAATTCAATCCAGTTCAATCATTCATTCAACCCAATTCATTCTTCAAATTCAATCATCCATGTTCAATTATGTTGATTCAATCATAATCAATCATTAAACTCAAATTCAACCATTCAAGGATCTTCAATCATTCAATCAAAATGTTCAGTCATGTTTCATTCAATTTAGTCATCTTAAATTATTCATTTATTAAACTTCAATCATTTAATAAACTTTAAAACTTCAATCAAACTCAAGATCAAATTTTAAGTTCAAATCTAAACCTAGAAGCCCTTGGATTTTTCAATTTTTTAGGGGAAATATTTAGCTTACTTAAAACCCTATATTACTCTACTTAAATGTCGTTTGGTCATTTGTAAATTAATTATCCATCTCCCTAGTGTCTCCTTAACCATTTTGGAAGCCTCCATGACCTTCCAAACCCAAATACTCTAAGTATCATTCATGGTTCTAAAACTTTCAAATATTTATAACCCATGCCACTTAACATGGCATCTTCATTAAAATCCCTTATATCCCTACAATTTTTCATAATAATTATTATAATGATTTGAACTCATTGGGGTTCATGGTTGATCATGGTTGACCAAGTTTGACCAAAAGAGCCTATAAACCCAAAATCTTCATCATATGCATGAAATATATTATAAACTTTAACTATATCCTTAAGTGTGAACCCTAGGTTGCTTGCAATCATCCTTGATCATGCCTAAACCCAAATGGACCCATGGTTAACCATGATTGATGACTTTGATTATATGGAACGCATTTAAACTAAAACCCTATATCATGCATACATTGTTGGGATGTATAGTTGTAATTTTTGCAAGCTATTTTGTTTTCTATTGCTTGCTATTTGGGGTGAGTTAATGGGCTAATTCTTTATTGGAATCCTTTGAAGGGGTTTTATTATGTTTTAGTTCATGGTCTATTTTGTTGGCATGTGATGTAATGTTTACTTGTATCTCATCTATTATGATAAGTTTCTTTATTCATTTTAGGGGTTTAGTTTGTTTTTCCCTCTATTCCACTTATTATTTCTTTTTTTGGCTATGTCATATTGGCCCTATTTTTCTTAGGTTGCTCTTTTTTAGTTATCTGAATTGAGTGCCCAGTCATTAGCATTGTCTATTTTGGTGGGAGAAGAGCGGGTGGGTGGGACCGGTTACTCCACTCTTCTTTGGTTTTTGGTCTCTATTACTTTAATAATTGTTGTCCTCTCTTAGTTTCTCTTCTATCTAAGTTTTTCTATTGGTGCCATTACTTAATCTACTCTGAATTGTGGTTATTGGTTGATCGGGCGGGCTTTAGTGAGCCTAAATATTTGTATCAACAAAGGCATTATTGTTGGGGATTTATCTATAGCTGATATGGATACCTATCAGACTTTGGTAATGCTTATTAACACTAATGGTTCTATTTTTTTTTCCTTGCAATTATCAGTTTCAGCTATTAGTATCCATTTTGGGTTCTTATCAATTGAGTTAATTCTCTTTGTTTGTAGGAAGAAATGTTATGTCTGTTTTTGGATTCTGGCAAAGGAGTATTATAAACTTACTTATATTTATGATCTAAATTTATTTTTAATGTCATTTCTTGGTTGTGCTTTTCCTCTCTTGGTTTTTTCTTTATTTTGTAGGGTCTTTTTAGTGTAGGTATTTTGGCTACTAAATATTTTGGTTGAGAGATGGTGTGTAACATCAATTATTTGATCTTTCCTCTATTTGGGTGTTAGCTACTTGCAACAATAGAATGAACCTAATAATTTTTTTACCTTTTCTTCGTAGGGATCTTGAGCTCGTAGGTCTTATTTTAACTTTTTGTAGCTCTTTTGACCAGAAGTGAGCTCGAGGTACATTTAAAGGACCTTGTAACTTTTAATTTAATTAATGCATAAACCCCTTTATGGATTTCACCCCCAAAAAAAAATCATGGGAACCCTCTCTAAACTTTCTAATCACTAATTCACACACGATTTAATTCTTTGGAGCCCAATTTGAACCATCATTGGCCATGTTTAACCAAAACCACAATTCAACCCAAATTTGACCTAAAGGACCCATTCATGTAATTCACTGCATATAGGTCATTGTATGACCTAACACCTCTTCCAACAAGCTCCATTAGACATTTGGAACTTATTGGACCCAACCCTTGAGCCTAGGCAACCCTAGTTGACAGATTCAACCTAGGATGACAATAAATATCATATAGGTCTCCTACATTAATTGAACTAGCCAAGGTGAACCAAATGGCCTGCAAACCCCTCAAATAGGTCTATTAGGTGCTCAAGGGTCTATTCAATCCTTAGGCCCACCTAGTTTATCCAATTGGGCTAACCTAAGTTAATCTAAATTGATTAAAATGAGCCAAATAAAAGCTTAGATGAAATCATCCCAAGTTAATGCATGCATTAGGTGCATACATTATCCATACACTCAACTTAGCCATACCAACCCATGGGCTATCTTGGGTTAGGCTAGGTTAGGTGAACTAATTTTTTGAATTGAAGCTTAACATTTTAATGTCTAGTGAACCATTTTCAAACATAAAGCTAATTAGGCCAAGCCAACCCATTAGACCTCTTCCCTGGAAAAAAGGTACCTTCTTAACAAATCTTAGGCCATGTCACTACTTGAGCTTGCTGAAAACTTTTAAATTAGGTTTAGTTTCCCTTGGTTCACTCATAAAAATTAACTATCTAACCACATGGCCTCAACTCTCCTAGAACACTTGCTGGCATGTCATTGGTCCATCCTAGACTGTATAAGCTACTTCATCGGCTCCTCTCTAGCTTGAATTCCAATCATATGAATCTCTATTCACCCTACAAATTCTCTAAAAATTTTGAAGACATGTTCTGGATTTCTATTTCTAAACACTCCCTGAGAGTTTTTGAGTAAATCCATAGCTTTTCTAACCTTTTTCTGAGCTTCCTATGTGAATTTTAGTGAGCCCTGGCGACCTTTCTCTGGTAAATTGCCAACATTCGATCCAGTGCTCCTCAGCTCTTGGTTTCTGAAGAGGAATTAGTCCTCAAGTGTAGTTGAGTATGAACAATCAAAATCCCCTTCAATTGACCTCTATGCATGGTTAATTTTCAATCTTAAGCCTCTAAATAAAAAGTTCATGTTAAATATGAAAAAAATGTTCAATCCACAGCTATTCAACCGTTGGTTTGAAGGTTACATATTAGACAATCAAGCATAAATTTATTCATGATTGAGAAAGTGTGTAGGAGTTTAAAGATAAAATCATAGCCATTCATCTCATTTAAATTCAAAGGATGGGTTTATTCTAGTCAAATCATGTTTCATACTTTCATCTTATAATTTTGAGTCATTATATCCCAAATGGTCCATCTCTGATATAATGGCTGAGATTAGTGCTTTAATTTGTGTGGGGCTCATCACCACTTGAGTGGCCAATCAATAAGTGGTATGTGTAAAAGTCCATGCTGACTGTGTATATCTTGTGTATTTAATTTAGAGAAATTGCCTAAACTTTAAAAAATTATAACTCCTCACATTGTTGGCCAAAATGTATGATTAAACACTCCAAGGATCAAGCTTAAGGAGAACTTTCAAATGCCTGCAAAATTAAGGCATGGTAAAAGGGGTAATTCAAGTAATTTAATAAATATAGTCTACTTTAATTATAAAATTACTTCATGTAAAAGCATCCCATTGACTTCAAATTTATAGGGAACATTCTTGGTGTTGTTTTACATATTCTCAAAAGTTTTCATGTTGATTTGAATCTTGGTTAAGCCTTTACTAAAATTTCAAATTCCTAGAATAAAAATTGACCTAAGAACTGACCAAAAATTTCATACGGAGTTCAAATTGCTAGGGTTCAATACTTAGGTCAACATTGACCCATGATTTAAATTTCAAACATATTGAAACTCATTTGGTTTGTAAATTAGCAAATCCTTATTTCACTTGCATAATTAGCCTTGAAATTTCAATAAATGATTAAAAAAATAAAAAATTCAATTCAATTCATTTAAATAAAAAAATTCAAATAAATTCAGTTAATCAAATCGAACATAAATAAATACTTAAATATAACCAAAGCTCTATGTGTTTGCATTATCTTTTGGGATAAAATAAATGCAATCTTTTAAAAGCTAATGTCTTGTTGATTAATGACTTTAAGTACTTTGAAGTTGTTAATTAATATTATTTTTTAAAACCTAAAGTAAAAAAATCATAATTAAAGTGAGGCTTTATAAGTTTGTTTTATACTTTGGGATGAAACAAATACATTCATTTAGAAGCCTAGGACCTGTTGATTAATAACTTCAAGCACATTAGATTTATTAATTAATATGATTCTTTAAAACTTAATGTAAATAACAGAAATAGTTAAAAGTCATAAACAAAACTATAAAGCAACAAAACTTAAACTTTAACTAAATCCTTTGGCCTGTAACACATAAACATAACTGCTAGATCACTCAAACAATAATATATATAGGATATATCCAAGCCACATAGATTAGCACACACTTTAGAATTGCTTAATAGGAAAATAGTCACTAGCTTAGGTTAGGATGCTGCATTTACTTTCTTGCACTAGATATTATGGTTTGACACTATCTTGGTGGATGTGTGATGATGAGATTGCTTACTTTAATTACACTCTATATTGGCCAATGGATATATAAATTGTATATTATTTTGTAAACTAACCCTGCAAGAGTAGACTATTTTTTTCTTTTAAATGTAAAAGTAAAGCTGTATATAGTTGTAAATTATAAAGAGCTATGAAAGTTTTAAATATGAATTGCTTATTATAAAACATAGAAGTTCAAAAGGAGTATTTTTCTTCATTTAAAGATCATTATCTTTTAAATATCTATACAAGATTCAGAGCTAAAATACCTGAAAACATTTAAAAAAGAAATTTTATTTATAAAGATTTTCCTCATTGTATAGGGTTAGAAATCCAAGCTTCTAGTTGGTGAATTTTGACCACCTTTTTATAGAAAACCCCAACTTGTACTATATATGGCACTTGCCATAGACTTTTTTTTTACAATGCTTCATTTATAAACATTGACTAATTGTTGACTTGTAAATGATTTATGATTAGAAACTGCATATTTTTCTTAGATTTCTTGGTGTTGCATGTATATTTTCCTGGACATAAACTTTAGGCTCCTGCATTCTAGAGATTTTTATACTTTTACACCCAAACAACTTTACCTATTTGCATACATGGAATGCATATTTACTTTCCTTCTACATACACAAACTAATGCACATAAGCTAACAACCAACAAGCAATAGCCTAGGTGATGAGGCCGAGACTACTATTCTTATTGGTATAGGGTGTTATGTGACCAGATTTTATTAAGAAAATTGTTCATGCATATTTACATTAGTCAGAAATAAAAATTTTATAGTTAGGTTAAAATTTATTTCAAATTGTATTAGATAGTTACAATTAAACCCCTTAAATCTTTAAATTCTTAATTTAAAATTTTAAACTTAAACTTTAATTGATAAAATAAATAGCATGTCTACCTAGCATACATTAGGTATGAACATCATAGTTTTACAAAAGTGACTATGTGGTTAGCACGTTGTTTGCTCCAGGAAGACGTAAGTCTTGTTTGCACTTTTGTACAATTCATACATTTTTTTCTGGGAGGATTATCTCGATCATCCAATAAATTGACAAATTAAACCTAAAAGTCAATCCTAATTTAAACTAGTAAATCGCAATCAAAGTATAGGTTAGAGTGTTTTAGGGTTTCCAAAATCTAAAGCACTCTCTACCTTTAATTATATGATGATGTAAATAATTGTTCACACTTATATCCATTGCCTCTTAATAAATCCTAAAGTTAGTCCTTATTAGAAAACCTTTGTAAATAATTAAAGAATTTTAGTCACCTTTTCAATCCAGAATTTTCTAAAGATTCATCTTGAGATGTAATTAACCATTGAGGCCTGCCTTTATGATAAAATCCCTAGACATAGATAAAAGTTTTATCCAAAATAATAGTAGAACATTATTACAACTTTTGAGATGAATAGTATATTCTTTATGGTGATTTTGATTAAGAAAATTAATTATATTTTTATTTTTAAAATGATAGTGAAACACAATTTTGTTTTTTGAGATGGTATATTACTAGTTATACATAATGTGTTATAGAAATATATATCAAAATTTAGAGGCACAAAGTTTTCCACAACTTGGACCTCCTCAACTACATTAAAATCTTCAATTTTTTCCCAATTCAACATCTATCCATAGCACCTCCTATTAGGAAATCATTATCTTCCCTAATGCCTTCAGGTTGCATATGCAGAATTTTGTAAGGTCACCTCTCATTATGATCTGCTGATAGCCTACAAAAAATTTAACCATTATTTCATAGGTCGAGATAACAATCCTAAGGTATTCAGGAGGGGTCTCCTAAATATGGCATTAAACTTAGCTAGTGAGTCTATAATTATGAAGTCCACCATTATTATATACTACTTGTAATAACCTAAATTTATTACATGATTAAATACAAGTTAATGAGCTGTAAAAAACACTCATAAAAATATTTATATGCATGAAAATTTGCATGGGAGTGCTGTGGCGATGTACTTACAAGCATTGGGGTGTCAACTTCTCACATTTAGAAAGTTTAGGGGGGGGGGGGGGGGCCCCCCAAAGATTCCATTTCAATTCCTTAGTCTAGAAAGAGAGGAAGAGAAGATAGGATGGAAGGGGAAGATAGAAATAAGAGAGAGGAGAAAGAAAGTAGGGCTCAATCTAGTATTTTTAGTCGCTCCAATTATGAAAAATATTTTGATTATTATAGGTAACATTTATGCTATGTTTTCATTAATTTTGAATTCTATTACTTTCTCCCTCCTAAATCCAAAAAAAAACTTTTTCCTCATTTAAACTATTTCCACCATAGTAGCATATTAAACTTTTGCTAATATTTACATATATATTCCATTTTCAATAAATTTAATGGATTAAAATTTTTCATAAACTATGTAGAAGCTAATGCATTCATATATATACCTGAAATACATGGCATGTTTAAACGCACTATGTTTGATCTAAGATGCATTCTAACATATTGTACACATTTTTATAAGAACACTGAATTTATTTATATGCTATGATAATTATATTGAATGACATGATAATTGCTACTATATGATGAATATGATTTAGCATGTGTGTAAAAGCAAGGAAGACTAGCTAGAAATGATTAACTAATTCAAGTTGGTTAGAGGCATGTTATCTTATATAGGAGGGTGGGCCAATTAGGTTTCTTTTAAATAATATTTTTGATGTTCTATTAAATGGATATAAAAAGGGAGGCATAATAAGGAGGTTGACTGATACAATTTGATATATTAATTGGCATGAAGTGATGACTTCTCATATCTAGCCACGTAACCTATGATTGAAAATTATATGATGACTTTTTATTTAAAGTGATAATATAATTGAGACTAATTTCCTTATGGTTGGCTTATAAGGCTTGATATAGGAAAAATACCATAAGAGCCATCATATCCTGCTTATGATATGATAGGCATATATGATAGGATTGCATATGTATTAATATAATAGAGCATGGTATAGTAAGTGCATTAATTATATGACATGAAATGAATAGGGTACATGATGATTAATATAGGGACATGATAAGATTGATTTGACTAATATAAGAGTATATGATACACATGATACATTGCGTTTATATGTGATATGGAATATAATACATATGCATTGTAAATATACAACATGCATATAAGATATACGAAATACTTATTTTATTATCATATACATTCTAATATATATA